>NW_027059877.1:0-1691 GCF_011386835.1 Chrysemys picta bellii | reverse complement strand
ACAAGAAGTAGAAGATTGGACAAATGACCAGGAAGGAGTATAAAAATATTGCTCAGGGTATGTCTACACTACAACAGTAGTTCGATTTTACTTAAATCGAATTTGTGGAACCGATATTGCAAAGTTGAACGTGTGTATCCACACTAAGGACAGTAATTCGACTTCGTGAGTCCACACTAATGGGGCAAGCGTCGACATTGGAAGCGGTGCACTGTGGGCAGCTATCCCACAGTTCCCGCAGTCCCCGCTGCCCATTGGAATTCTGGGTCAAGCCTCCAATGCCTGCTGGGGCAAAAAATGTGTCGAGGGTGTGTGACAATGCGGTTCTGGCGGAACCCAACTGAGAGCGCCAACTCAGGACAAATTGCTAAAATAGGGCAGTTACAGCCCAAGGCTGGGGTTTTTCCACCTCTAAGGCAAACCAAACCAGCCAGACTAAGACTTCGGTCTCACCCCACTGGCTAACCGCAAGTCTCACAAGCAATCTCCTTAGACACTCCAGTTTCCCTGTATTACCACCAGTGCCACACGTTATGGGGACAAATGGTTATGAAAACCAATACCCCAGTAAAAGAAAAAGGTTCTCCTGATCCCAAAGGACCAAGCCCCAGACCCAGGTCAATATACAAATCGGACCTTACCCACAAATCACGCTACTGCCAATCCTTTAGAATCTAAAATCTAAAGGTTTATTCATAAAAAGAAAAAGATAGAGATGAGAGTTAGAATTGGTTAAATGGAATCAATTACATACAGTAATGGCAAAGTTCTTGGTTCAGGCTTGCAGCAGCGATGGAATAAACTGCAGGTTCAAATCAAGTCTCTGGAATACATCCCCAGCTGGGATGGGTCATTCAGTCCTTTGTTCAGAGCTTCAGTTTGTAGCCAAGTTCCTCCAGAGGTAAGAAGCAGGACTGAAGACAAGATGGAGATCAGGCATCAGCCTTATATAGTCTTTTCCAGGTGTAAGAACACCTCTTTGTTCTTACTGTGGAAAATTACAGCAAAATGGAGTCTGGAGTCACATGGGCCAGTCCCTGCATACTTTGCTGAGGTACAAGGCGTATCTGCCTTCTCTCAATGGGTCCATTGTATAGCTGATGGTCCTTAATGGGCCATCAAGCAGGCTAGGCAGAGCTAATCTCAGCTTGTCTGGGATGTCACCCAGAAGCATAGCATAAGTTTGCCATACAGACAGTATAGAGCCATTATTCATAACTTCGACTACAAAACTGATACACACATATAGACAGCATAATCATAACCAGTAAACCTTAACCTTGTCCTAGACACCCCATTTGACCCCCTTTATACAAGATTTGGGTGCCACTACAGGACCTTGGTTGCAACAATGATCTATATGGTCCCAGTTTATGTCAATAACGTCACACCCCCAATGCAAAATTGATGCAGGAAGGGATGACACAAACATCACTGACTGCATCCCAAGAGCTCCCCATCCTGGGTTCTGTCTCACTACAGCTAGTATTGGGTTAGAAGCCGTACCAGTGTATAACAGAAATGGTTTATCAAAATCATGTTCAACCACATGATTGAACCTCTTTACAAACTCAAGGTAACACTTAGTTAGAACAATAGTGGATTGGATCTGCTCTGGCAGCATGGTTCCTGTATGTGCCATGTGATCTTGCCAAGAGCTAAAGAAAACTGCTACTTTATCCATACAAGCT
>NW_027059876.1:0-1693 GCF_011386835.1 Chrysemys picta bellii | reverse complement strand
CACCTCCTTTACACAATGGGGGTGGGGGAGTCCTGAATGTGAAAAGATCTGGAAATGAACAGGTAAGGGAGGGATCCTGCTGAGTGTCCCCTTTCCAATCAATCCTCCGTCCCTCAGCGACACCCTTCCCGACTTACCTACTACCCCACCAAGAAAATGACAACTTTGTGCCCCCTACCTTTACCAAAAAGACCCCTCTTACTTGTGACGCGGTCCTGTTAGTAGGGTTAGGTGCACCCACGTGCCGGCTCTGAATACCACCGCATCTACCTACAACATCTCAACATGAACACATTTCAGAAAGGACCGCCACATCAATCTCTTCAAAAGTAGCCCGAGGAATCTCCTCTCTTTATCACCAAAAAGACACAAGGCCTGGAATTCGGACACAAGTAACGGAGCTGTCCGAATCCCTACAGTTGACGCTCGTCAGTCCGACAGCATTCTTTCTTGTGCACAAGAAAACAAAGGGTGAAAGTTGTGGTTGGTTGAGCGGTGTAAATTGGGCAGGGCAAAAGGACTTGAGGAACGATTACACGGAAGTGAGGGTCCAAAAGGAGCCCCCAACCTTCCCTGTTCATTTCCAGACTTTGTGACGTTTGCTTGGTTGGGCCATTTCTTGGCTTTTTTGAGAAACGGGGCGAATTTTCCACGGCCTCCGCCATCCCCTCACAGCCGCCCCTTCGCCACACCATGTTCCATCTGACCGGGATAGGTCCCCAGTAAGATTTCACTTCAAATCTCAAAAAAGCCAAGTAGAAATCATTCTGTGGGAATTTACTGTGACTAAGAGAAACAGAAGTTCAACACTTCTCAAGTGGTGGAGGGTCGGGGGGAGTCGCTAAGCCACAGGCACAGAAAGGCTCCCCTAGCTTAAGCGTGAGAGGTATAAGACCTTACACCCTGGTTACAGGGCAGTCATTTTGCCGGGCGTGTCAAAGTGACCTGTGGCTTAATTTGCATGGCAAAGGAGACGGAAACCCTCTTTACAGGGTGGTCCTTAAGCCAGGGGCCTTCCAATGGGCCAGAGCGAAAAGCGCTGTAAAGGAGAGACCTCCGTTCCCTCGGAAGTGGGTGGTCTCGTTGCCCAGCGAGTGCCAACGGCCCAAGAGGAGTTAGAAAGGGGAGACCTGCACCCTTCTGACAGGGAGAGGTCAACGGCACGGGGCAATTTGAAGGCTAGGTCCTAAGGAGCTCAAACTCACAGAGACCTCAACCCGTTTTAAAGGGGGCTCGCTCCTCCTCAGCTATGGAAGGGACCCATAAAGCATTTTGGTTGGCAAGGAATGGACCTTGATCCTTGTTTACAGGTAGGTCCTTTTACCGGGCACCTGAAGGGGGATTAAGCCTGTGAGGAGAAGTGTTGAACCCGATCCCTTGGTACAGGGGTGCGGTGTGTGCTGTGTGTGCGGTGTGTGCAGCCGTTGGCCGTGGCTTTTTCTTCCCTTTTCCTGCAGTTTCTTTGGTGCTTGTGTCGTCTTGTCCATTTTGTCCTTTGAGTTGCTAGAAAGAGAGGGGTGAAGCGGGTTAGCTGTGGCTCAGTAGAGAGCACGTGTACAAGGTAGATTCAGATGACATAGGGTAATTTCTGGCAGGGCCGAGTACCTTGCCAAATTCCTACTTTTCGGCACCGATCTCTTTCAGAGCGCAGGAGAGCTTGCGGCAGAAGGCGGGTCCAGGTGGATGCAGAGGA
>NW_027059875.1:0-1698 GCF_011386835.1 Chrysemys picta bellii | reverse complement strand
TATGCTAACACTCCCCCTTCTCCTCCATGATGTCTCTATATTTCTTGGTCTTAGGCATGGGGAGACCATAACAAAGAATCTCATATTTCCAGGCTAAATAAAATCAAGAAGTAGAAATCCCACAAGAAAGCCTCATCATGCAAGATTCCTATCCCTTTTTTACATACCAAGAAGGTTTAGATAAGCTTTGGACAAGCATCTGACATTTTGGGGACACAGCAAAACTTAACTTCCAAAGCTTTTATAACTTGACCATCACTAGAATTTTGGTATGCTAGTTTAATGTCATTGCCTATGTTGCCCTCTACACTACTGCTTGTTTCTCAATTTCTTTTTTAGGGATAGTAGGAAAAACCTTCAAAATCCTTCTATTCTCTTATTTTATTCCTTCTTCAAACGTCAGTTTGTCTTTTCAGCCAGTTAAGACTGACTTGAGGGAGAAGCTGTAATTAATTTTCATTTTTCCTGTAACATATTTGCTACTGTTTCTGTAATAGAAGTATAAATTCAAAGATAAAAGGACAGAAAGATAGAAGAACAGTATAAGATTGTATTGCAAGTTCTCTAGACTTTTCCTAGACTTTTCCTGAATGGGTGGATTGAGGAAGGAGAGGGTTTTTTAATGGATTGGTAGTACTTTACCAGTGGACATTGGGTTGAGATTCTTTATATGTATTTCCAAAATAAATTTATGTCCACATATAACTAGAAGAGGTAGATTTTACAAATCAAAAATTAATTAAATACAAAGAATGTAAACAAAACTTGGATTTTAACAATTGGTATATCTAACTGTGAAATGTGAAAGTCTCCAAACGTGCAGTACCATTGGGTCCATATTTTCCAAAATGGTCTGAAACTCACCCCCACAATTTTCCACATGTAATATCCAAATGAAAATTGCACACACAAACTGGTAGTTAGACATTGCACAAACTAGTGTATGCTCAAAACTGTGGGCTTATTTACATGGCGAGCTGGAGTGCAGAAATCCAAGGTGTGAATCTACAGTGCACTGGCTTGCTGTGCACTAACAGGCCATATAAACCCTACTACCGCACACTAAAAGCTCCTTAGAGTGCTTTGGTGCGAAATAGGAGTTTAATGATACAGCCAAAATATACAAAGAAAAACCTGTCATGGAGACCTCGACATATTTGCAGAAAGTCAAAGGGACAAATGGAAAAAACTAGGATTATTAGGATAATCCACTATAACCTTTGAGTACTTATTTGTATTTTAAATCAACAAACCTTTGAGAAAATTCATTGATAGGTTCTTAATATTTTTGGGAGGATTTTAAACACCAAATTCTCTCAACACAACTGGGGTCCACGAGAGAGGCGGAGTAATGGCCTAACCCAATTTCCAATGACTTTAAGAGGGGATGGATTGGGCCTTAAAAAAAATTGTGGTCATTATTTAACATACGGGAATCTCTTCAGTTTATATTAAACATGCCCTTCCCCATTGTTTCTATGATTAGCCTGCTCAGTTAAGACACTTCTAAACTGGGACCAGATCTTTAGGTAACTAAGGAAAAGTGTTGATGGGCAGGCAACAAAGCCATCCTCCCTCACATTTTACATAAATGATGCTGATGTTTGTTATTACATGAAACTTCTTGGTTGGATCTACATCATCACTATATAAAGAAATAAATGCCAAATACTCATCTCACTTCTGAAATATTTAGTG
>NW_027059874.1:0-1703 GCF_011386835.1 Chrysemys picta bellii | reverse complement strand
CAGTGTCTCTGCCCTTTGTCACAGCTCTGGAACAGTCCCTACACCCAACCCGCTTTAGGGTCATGCTCTCACTAGGGGAAGCCACTTGGATTCACCGCCACCTTAGGCCGAACCTCAGAGCCTTCAGCATCCCTGCGTCACACGAGTCCAGCTGAGTTGGACCCTGAGACAGACTTGAACACCCAAAGGGAGCAATTCACCCCCACCTTCAGCATGCGCAGTGACTCTCAGCCAGCGTGATGAGAGCAGCAGGGTTTATTAGCCATCTGGAACACAGTGTGGCAGGTCCTTGGTTAGCCCAGAGAACTGAAAGTTACAGCCTGGTCCATCTGGGTCAGCCCAAAGCACAGAGCCCTCTGACCCCTCTTCAGTCCCAGTCCAGGAGCATCTCTTGCTTCCAGCAGCCCACACTTCACATCCCGATTGGGCCCTTCTTCCATACTTTGTTTCTGTTCCAGGGCAAACATTGTCACCTGACCTCACCTCTTTAGCCCTTTGTTCTCCAGCTGGTCACACCTGACTGGCTTCCTGCGGAGGGTAGGCCATCCATGGTCGTTAATCGCTAGGTGCCAAATGTCTGAGCAATTCGAGTGGCCTTTGTCTTCTCAGACTCTCCATGGGCTTGGGGCTCCAGGCTCTAAACAGCTAGACATCAGTCACGTCTGTATCGCTGGGTCTCTGCAATGAGCAAACAACCTTTTCCCACTACCTAGTTAACCAAGCACCATATGGGGAAACTGAGGCACACACAATATTAATACAAAATATTATGGAACATTCACACATCGTCACATGCTTGATGTTCAGAAATGCCTCTGGCCACTAAGAACAATCAGAAGAATTTATTTAATTTGTCATTTTTCATCTTTCAGTTAGAATGGTTCGCTCTCGCACAGCACGAGATCTGGGACACCCAGATCAAAAGTGCTGTGCTTTCCAAAAGGAATCAGCATCAGTACCCCAATTTACAGAGAAAAACTGAGGCCCAAAGACTAGAAGGGACTCGCCTGGGGTCATCCAGCAGGTCAGTGGCAATGTTGGGACTAGAACCTAGATTGCTAGATTCCCACTCACCACAGGATCACACAGCTGTCTCTTTACAGTATAATACCCTTTCTGCTCCAGTCCCCACTGTCTACTCACCAGTATCCTTTAGTCCCATGTGTCTCATGTCTGGGGTGTGTCGGTCCCCCATTGTGACAGAAAATACCAGTGTTCACACCCTACAGACTATTGTAAGAGTGTCTGTACAAGGTATGCCTTGTGAGGTATCAGTTAAAAACTGATAACTTGCTGATCGGTAACATCATGGCAAAATTAACGTAGCAGCGTTATATGTAAAGTTATGGACATAATCTGAAATCATGACTGAAGTGTGTTTCCCAGATTAGTCTGGGGAGTGGCTAAACAATTCCTCAGAGACAAAGGGCAAACTGACTCCTCAGCCATCTGTCAACAAGGCTGATGAACATACCTGCTAAGTGGCCATTCTTTGGCGAGGAAGGGGGCAGGGACAAAAATCTACAGCGTAGCAAAGAAACAGCCTGAAATTTTCTTTCTCTACCAGCCTGCCTGTCGCCTGGCTCCCAGCTGGAAATGCTTCTCAAAGGGGGTCAGGACTAGAAAAAGAAGGGGTGGGTACCCCAAGACACCCCTCGTCTCACTCCCTATCTGTCTCTGGCATCATACCTAAGAAGACAAAG
>NW_027059873.1:0-1705 GCF_011386835.1 Chrysemys picta bellii | reverse complement strand
CTCCTATATTCCCCATGAGAGAGACTAGAGGTATGGGAAAATTGCTGATGATATGCAGCCCAACAATCCCAGTATGGCCACTGGAGAGGCCCACCATGCACCTGGAGTGGCATGTACTGGTGCCTGAACCAGGTTAGGGTAACATGGGCCGCTCTTTGATGCAACTCCCTCCTCTTGTCAAAAGTTTCAGGATAGAAATCCCTTGTCTGAAGTTTCAAGGAACCGTTGATCAAAATATTAAAATTGGAGGAAAAGTTGTTCTCATCAAGAGGGGAAGCCTTAACACCTCTGAAGGTGTGGGAGAGTCAAGCAGTACCAGGGAAAGGTGATCATGTGATCATGCTTGTCTCAGTACCGATAATCTCCTGTTTCAACTAGCAAAGGAGTAGTTCCCTCAGGAATCTGAGTTTGAAGAGCTGGGTCCCATTCCATTGCTGGTATTGAGGGAATATGCCACTCTGCCAAGTCCACTTTGGTCAAAGTAGATTGTACTGATGAGGAGGCCTTGTGGGGCACCAAGACTGTAACACAGGTATGTTGTCTTCCCAGTACTAAGGCCATCTTACTGGTTGTCCTAGATGCAGATGGAACTGAAAGAGTTGTGGGTACCATTCTCATAGAGGTGGAATGCTTCAATGATGCAGTGTCCTGCTTGTGCAGCACTGAAGCTTTACAGTATTTGTCAAAGTTGTATTTGGCTAGCAGGGCTGAATAACTGAGAACCCAGAATTGTAGTGTAGCCAACAAGTACACTTTTTGGCCGAAAAGGTCTAAGCATTTGTTTTCTTTGTCCTGGGGAGTGGACCGGTATTGGGGTTGTTTGCCACAGTGATTGGTGGTTTCCACAACTAGGAAATTAGGTTGTGGATAAGAAAAGAGGAAGTCTATCCCTTTAACTGGTATGAAGTATTTTCTGTCTGCTCTTTTACAGGTAGGTAGTATTGTTCCTGGAGTCTGCAAAATGTTCTCCACCGGTTCCATTATTGCATCATTTATGGGTAATGCTATTTTGGATTATGTGGTAATGCTATCTGGATTATGTGGATGTGTGCAGGATTTGCAGCAACTTGTGGTGGCTTTCTTATACTAGTGGGATGTGTTGGCTGGTGGCTACACTTTTAAAGAGTTCTTGAAATTGATTCAGATCATCCATCATGGTTGGAGGCAGTGGAATTACTGCTTCATCAGGGGAAGAGGATGAGTTGTGGGGCGGTGAAATGCCGTCTTTGTCTGTGTCCTCTTCCCTCTAGTTTGCCAAGGCGTCCGGTGCCTCCAAAGTCTCCCTGCTTGAGGATGGTGGTAGTGATTGGATCTTGTCCCTGGTTGGAGTAAAGGGTCTGGTGTAGTGAGCCCTATATGCCACCACAGATCCCGGGGCACACTGCATATGAAAGAGCATCGGTGGACAGATCCATAGCATTGCTGCATCTCATGACTCTGACAGGTCTTAGTTTTCATTGCTTCTCATGGTGATATTCATTCTGTGGGAGAGGAATGTTGGGAAGAGAAGTGGGTCCCATGTAAATCCTCATCATCATCACTGGAGATAGGTGGGGGAGCAGGTGAAATGGGTATCTGCTCCGACATTCAGCCCAGAGATCCATCAGTGCTGAGCAGGGGTGATTGTGGCATCGAAAAGACTTGGAATCACAGAATACCAGGGTTGGAAGGGACCTCAGGAGGTCATCTAGTCCAACCCCCTGCT
>NW_027059872.1:0-1705 GCF_011386835.1 Chrysemys picta bellii | reverse complement strand
GGGAGCGGGGGGGGTTGGATGGGTCGGGAGTTCGGGGGGGCTGTCAGGGGGGCAGGGGTGTGGAGAGGGGTTGGGACAGTCAGGGACAGGGAGCAGGGGGGGGTAGATGGGTCGGGGGTTCTGGGGGGGCTGTCAGGGGGTGGGAAGTGGGAGGGAGTGGCTAGGGGGCGGGGCTACCCCCGCCCCAATGGAGTGTCCTCTCTTTGAAAGTTCAGATATGGTAACCCTAATTCTCCCCCATGCAAATTACCCCAGCAGCATTCCTGTTCCTTCTTGGAGAGACCAATCCTGGTGCTGTCACCAAGGAAGACCTTGATTGGTCTAAAGACCTTAGCGAGCACACAAGGCCCTGTCTCATAGCCCCCTCCAGTGGCAAGACCCAACATTGCAGCACTGCCTCAGTTTTCCCCTCCTCGGCTTGACTTCACAAATACCTCGTTCAATAACACCCTTAGTCAGGCTCATTTATTAAGACAAACAAGCCTTTGAAGGCCAAAGATAAAACCCTCAGAATCAAACCTGACAATGACCAACAGACTAAAAATCAGAAACAGGATCTTCTGCCATTACCACATCTCCTCTTCTGAGCTCACTCAACAAAGGTTCCACCCTGTCCTTAGTAAACATAAGAAAACTTAACTTTGGCCCCCTTCCTGGGCACCCCTTCTGCAAGCTCTTTGCCCCCAGGCTCTGCGGAGTTCTTTGTTCTCTTGGGGGAGGACTGCTTCCCAAGGCTTCCTCCCTGGAGACCCTTTTCCCCCATCAGATTCCCCCTGCCTTCCCTCCCAGGGTACTCTAGGAGCCACTCCCCCCTGCTCCTGCTTCCCCTTCCTTCCTGACAGCCCAAAATAGTTCTCTCCTCCTCCACTGCATCTGATTAATGCATGGGGCTGGCTGGCCCCAAAGTCTCTGGCCCTGAGAGAGGCAGAGCACTCTCTTAAAGAGTGTTTGTGACCCTGCCCCCAAATGATATTTCAATGCCTTGCACTATCAGGTCCAAGTTTCTCAAACTTTGCAGAGGGTTCAGCTCTCACCTAGGACTCCCCATGGGCCAGGTTTGATTTTTTCCCCAGGTTTCACCATTTGGGGGATTGTCTGCATGGGAAAAGAAGGTGGCTAGAAGTTTTCGTTTGTATGTTTGTAAGTGGAAAAACTGTCCTACAGCTCAGAGACGCAATCTCCCCAGGAAAAAATCACAATTGACTGGGGAGACAGCATGGAACATTTCCATCCAAAAAGGGAATGTTTTTAGGAGCGTATCAAAAGGAGCAACTAGAATGGAAACTGTGTACCAGCCTTAACTATGGAGATTGCTGCCAGCATCTGCTATAATAATAATTAATAGCACGTAGAAAAGAGAGAAAAGCCCCGAAGCAAACCACAGCTTTGCCCACCCTACACCAGAACGACCCGGGGCAGGGTTAGGATTCACTGATTGCCTCATCAGGCATCCCCATCGATTCTAAAGCACCATGCCTCCGACTGTGGAGACGGAGCTTCTCTCTGACTTGGTGCCATGGGGTAGAATAAACACAGCCCTGGCACTGTGGCTTGTACTCTCTGGAGGGCTGGGAGATCTGATGAGCCCCCTCATGTGTGTGTGTGTGTGTGTGTGTAGGTGGAACAAGTCAAGGCCCTGCTGCCTGCCATCTTTTGGGGCTCGGATGAGATGGATGATGGGAATATTCTGGAGGCCATCTCAGCT
>NW_027059871.1:0-1707 GCF_011386835.1 Chrysemys picta bellii | reverse complement strand
TTCAGTTTTCACTAAAAAGGTTAATGGCGACTAGATGCTTAACACAATATTAACAACGAGGGGGAAGGAATACAGGCCAGACTCGGGAGAGAACAGGTAAAAGACAATTTAGGTCAGTTAGATGAATTCAAGCTGGCAGAGCCACATGATATTCACCCTAGATGGAGCTAGGCAAAGCAATCTCTGAACCGTTAGGAGGGCTGAGGTCCCAGAGGACTGGAGAAGGGCAGACACAGAACCTATCTTCAGAAAGGAGAACGAGGAGGCCCCAAGGAATTATAGACCTGTCAGCCTAACTTTGGTACCCAGAAAGATACTGAACAACTTATTAAACAGTTTGTAAGAACCTAGAGGAGATAATAGGGTGATAAGGAAGAGCACCATGGATTTGTCCAGAACAAACCATGCCAAACAAATCTAATTTCCTTCTTTGACAGGGTTACTTGCCTAGTGGATGGAAGGAGGCAGTATATGATGATGTATATGACGTTTAGTAAGGCTTTTGACACAGTTCCACAAGACATTCTCAGAAGCCAACTAAGCCAGTATGATCCAGATGAGATTACTATAAAGTGGGTGCACAACTGATGGAAAGACCATACTCAAAGAGGAGTTATCACTGACTCGCTGGCAAAGTGGAAGGGTGTCTCAAGTGGGGTTCCCCAGGGGTGTGCCTGGGTCCAGTACTAGTCAATATTTTCATTAAGAACTTGGTTAACGGAGAGGAGAGTATGCTTGTAAAGTTTGCGGATGACACCAAACTGGGAAGGGTTGCAAGCACTTTGGAGGACAGATTAGAATTCAAAATGAGCTTGCTAAATTGGAGAGTTGGTCTCAAGTCAACAAGATGAAATTCAGTCAAAACAAATGTGACGTAATGCACTTAGGAAGGAAAAATCAAATGCATAAAAACAAAGTGAGGGATAACCGGCTAGGTGGCAGTACTGCAGAAAAGGATCTGGGGGTTATCATGGGTCTCACACTGAATAGGAATCAACAGTGTGATGCTGTTGTGAAAAAGGGAAATGTCATTCTGAGGTGTATTAGCTTCTAGCACTGTGTCCAGTTCTGAGCACCACGCTTTAAGAAAGATGTGAACAAACTGGGGCCAGTCCAGAGGACAGCGACAAAAGTGCTCAGCGGTTTAGAAAACCTGACCTGTGAAGAAAGGTTGAACAAACGGCATTTTCGTCTTGAGAAGACGGAGGGGGCACCTGGTAACAGTCTTCAAATACGTTAAGGGCTGTTATACAGAGGATGGTGACGAATTGTTCTCCATGTCCCCTGCAGGTAGGACAAGAAGTAATGGGCTTAATCTGCAGCAAGGGAGATTTACGTTAAATATTAGGAAAAAGGGTGGCTAAGCACTGGAACAGGTGACCTAGGGAAGTGGTGGACTCCCCATCATGGAGGTTTTAAAAAACAGGCTGGACAAACACTCATCAGGGACGGTCTAGGAATGCTTGGCCCTGCCTCAGTGCAGGGGGTGGAGTAGATGACCTCTTGAGATCCCTTCCAGCCCTGCACTTCTGTGTTCCCTCTTCCCAGGCTCTGGAATCGAGGAGACCGAATCTCTGTCAAGGACATTTCCCTCTTTTTGGAGCACAAACCACCCACAGAATCTACTTCCTGTGGCCCCAGAACTAGAACGTTGGGGGAATCTTGCTCTGGGCTCTGGCCAGGTTGGTGGGGCCCATGGTGAACACA
>NW_027059870.1:0-1707 GCF_011386835.1 Chrysemys picta bellii | reverse complement strand
TATAATGGGACAGGTTCTCTGGCCCACTGCATGGATGTTGCACTGCTCCTGCAACAGAAAGAGAGCAAAACCCAACCCTAATATCCCTGCTGAGTATACACATGGTGTGGGCAAGTCCCCAGAAAGCATAGCAAGTTCTTATACCATGGTTCTCATAACTTGCAGAGCAGATGCAGTGGTGCACTTCAGCTGCCCTTCAGTGGAAAGGTGGTCCCATAGGAAAATATAACAGTGCAAGCTAGAGCAACCTTCATGTTGCTCTAACATCAACGGAGGCCAGGGCTGGGGAAAGGATCATGGAGCTGTAACTGGCTCCATGACAGCCTCCATTTCCCTCTCTGCTGTGCTCAGGGGAAGGAATACAGCAGAGAATCTGGCCAAATATATCCAGGGCAGGGACCATTTCTCCATATATGTTTGTGCAGCACCTAGCACAGTGGGGTCCTGATCCTAACCGGGGTTGGTGGACACTACCATAATATAAATACTACATAACATTCATATGTGTGAGAGAGACAGTGTTCCAGCAGCCTTGAGTTGAGGGAGCTGATGTTCCACAATAAAACATAAATGAAGAAGCCTCCCCATCTCTAACCAACATCTCTTGCTTTATCAACCACGGCAACTTTGCTCTCTCCCTTGTAGTGGCTTCGAGTGGTTCCCCCCTGTCAGCCTTGGAGGGAGGCCAATTGCCTCACTATGCCACCTAGTGGCTGATAGCCAATTGATAGGGGATTAGCACAGTCCCTGCCAGTAAAGAGTCTAGGGCCGTGGCCCCTTGGGGTGGGGCAGGGCAATTAGCAGTCTTCAGCCCAGCTCTCAGGTTGGGGCAGACAGAGTCCGGCTCAAGCCCTCTTGGCAGGGCCGAGCAGTAACAGTCTATGGCCCAGCTGCCTGGCTGGGGAAGACAGCAAACACAGACAGACTGTCCGGCCTAAGGTGGGGAGGCTGCCACCCAAGGGGTGGGGTTGGCAGCAGGGGGTAGAGCAGTGGTTCCCAAACTTTAACAATCTGTGAACCCCTTTCACTAAAATGTCAAGTCTCGCGAACCGCCTCCTAAAAATGAATATTTCCAGGGATTTTCTCCTTTACCCGAGTATAAATTATAAAAGCAGTGATCTTGGAAATACAAAATTTGTTTTTATGACATGCTTATTACACACTATTATTAATTATTATTTATCATTACAGTATTTTTATTACATTATGAAAATGGCAAAACTCTTCCAAGATCTCATTTTCGTAGCTTGTATCACTTTGAATAAGCCTGTTATAAGACATCTGGCAATCCAAAGGATTTCTTCATCCAAAAGAAGATCCTGTTCTCCGATGTATATCAAATATGTTCAAAAGTCCCTCACTTATCCAGAACCCCATTTATCCTAATGACTCTCACGACTCCCATCCCATTCTAATGAATGACGTTTGATTATGATTATGTTTTACCTTCCTAAAATATCCCTATTAATTTCAGTTGGGTACGATATTCTTCACTTCCTCCCCTAAACTCTTGTTGAGTGTTACATCATGTTGTTAAACAGCTGCTGCTTTTCACCCTAGAGGCAACTGTGTTCTGGAGGCAGGTGAAGTCATTTTTATGTACAAATAGCTAGAAAATCATTTTGCTTGGCACTCTGAGAGCATGGGAAATGAAAACTGCAATTAAGTTTTCAGGTCTGGGTCTCCACTCAGACCAATTTTACACTG
>NW_027059869.1:0-1708 GCF_011386835.1 Chrysemys picta bellii | reverse complement strand
GACAGATGGCAAGAGTCAATGCTCCGGCTGCTGGAGCATCAAACTGATATGCTCGAGCGTATGGTTGAGCTGCAGGAAAGGCAGCAGGAGCAGAGACCGCCGCTACAGCCCCTGTGTAACCAACAGCCCTCCTCCCCAAGTTCCATAGCCTTCTCACCAAGATGCCCAAGAACACGGTGGGGGGGCCTCCGTCCACCCAGTCACTCCACCCCAGATGATCGCCCAAGCATCAGAAGGCTGGCCTTCAATAAGAGTTAAAGTTTTAAAATGCAGTGTGTCCTTTTCCATCCCTCCTCCCCCACCCATCCCAGGCTACCTTGGCAATTATCCCCCTACTTCTGTGAGGAACTAATAAAGAATGCATGAATGTGAAAAAACAATAACTTTATTGCCTCTGCAAGCGGTGCTCGAATTGGGGAGGGGAGGGTGGGGTGGGGTGGTTGGTTTACAGGGAAGTAGAGTGAACCGGGTCGGGGGGGGGGGGGGTTGGAGGGTTCATCAAGGAGAAACAAACAGAAGTTTCACACAGTAGCCTGGCCAGTCACAAAACTTGTTTTCAAAGCTTCTCTGATGCGCACCGCGCCCTGCTGTGCTCCTCTAACCGCCCTGGTGTCTGGCTGCGCGTAATCAGCAGCCAGGCGAGTTGCCTCAACCTCCCACCCCACCATAAAGGTCTCCCCCTTACTCTCACAGATATTGTGGAGCGCACAGCAAGCAGCAATAACAATGGGGATATTCTTTTCGCTGAGGTCTGAGCGAGTCAGTAAGCTGCGCCAGCGCGCTTTTAAACGTCCAAATGCACATTCCACCACCATTTGGCACTTGCTCAGCCTGTAGTTGAACAGGTCCTGACTCCTGTCCAGGCTGCCTGTGTACGGCTTCATGAGCCATGGCATTAAGGGGTAGGCTGGGTCCCCAAGGATCACGATAGGCATTTCAACATCCCCAACGGTCACTTTCTGGTCCGGGAAGAAAGTCCCTTCCTCCAGCTTTCGAAACAGAGCAGAGTTCCTGAAGACGCGAGCATCATGTACCTTTCCCGGCCATCCCACGTTGATGTTGGTGAAACGTCCCTTGTGATCCACCAGGGCTTGCAGCAGCATTGAAAAGTACCCCTTGCGGTTTACATAGTCGGTGGTTTGGTGCTCCGGTGACAAGATAGGGATATGGGTTCCGTCTATGGCCCCGCCACAGTTTGGGAATCCCATTTCAGCAAAACCATCCACTATTGACTGCACGTTGCCCAGAGTCACTACCCTTGCTATCACCAGGTCTTTCATTGCCCTGGCAAATTGGATCACAGCAGCCCCCACCGTAGATTTGCCCACTCCAAATTGATTCCCGACTGACCAGTAGCTGTCTGGCGTTGCAAGCTTCCACATGGCTATCGCCACTCGCTTCTCAACTGTGAGGGCTGCTCTCATCTTGGTATCCTGGCGTTTCAGGGCAGGGAAAAGCAAGTCACAAAGTTCCATGAAAGTGCCTTTACGCATGCGAAAGTTTCGCAGCCACTGGGAATCGTCCCATACCTGCAGCACGATGCGGTCCCACCAGTCTGTGCTTGTTTCCCGGGCCCAGAATCGGTGTTCCACGGCATGAACCTGCCCCAGTGACACCATGATTTCCACATTGCTGGGGCCTGTGCCTTGTGAGAGGTCTATGTCCGTGTCAATTTCCTCATCACTCTCTTCGCCGCGCTGCAATCGCC
>NW_027059868.1:0-1708 GCF_011386835.1 Chrysemys picta bellii | reverse complement strand
GGCGACCTTCCCAGCACCCAGCCCCTGCCGGCCCCTACAAACAAACACACAAGGACAGATGCAAATACAGGTACCTTCTCCTCCAATGAGAACTCCCTCTCAAACTCCCCTGTTAGCCGCCCTGTTTGATGCCGCTGTACCGCTGCCTGGCTGGGCCGCCGCTTTTATGGGCCCATTGATCAGTCAAGCCCCGCCCCCTATACGCAGGGCTCGGCGTCCTTCCCAGCACCCAGCCCCTGCCGGCCCCTACAAACAAACACACAAGGACAGATGCAAATACAGGTACCTTCTCCTCCAATGAGAACTCCCTATCAAACTCCCCTGTTAGCCGCCCTGTTTGCTGCCGCTGCTCGCAGCTGTACCACTGCCTGGCTGGCCAGCCGCTTTTATGGGCCCCTTGATCAGCCAAGCCCCGCCCCCTATATGCAGGGCTCGGCGTCCTTCCCAGCACCCAGCCCCTGCCGGCCCCTACAAACAAACACACAAGGACAGATGCAAATAAAGGTACCTTCTCCTCCAATGAGAACTCCCTCTCAAACTCCCCTGTTAGCCGCCCTGTTTGCTGCCGCTGTACCGGTGCCTGGCTGGGCGGCCGGTTTTATGGGCCCCTTGATCAGTCAAGCCCCGACCCCTATACGCAGTGCTTGGCGTCCTTCCCAGCACCCAGCCCCTGCCGGCCCCTACAAACAAACACACAAGGACAGATGCAAATACAGGTACCTTCTCCTCCAATGAGAACTCCCTCTCAAACTCCCCTGTTAGCCGCCCTGTTTGCTGCCGCTGCTCGCAGCTGTACCGCTGCCTGGCTGGCCATCCGCTTTTATGGGCCCCTTGATCAACCAAGCCCCGCCGCCTATACGCAGGGCTCGTCGTCCTTCCCAACACCCAGCCCCTGCCGGCCCCTACAAACAAACACACAAGGACAGATGCAAATAGAGGTACCTTCTCCTCCAATGAGAACTCCCTCTCAAACTCCCCTGTTAGCCGCCCTGTTTGCTGCCGCTATACCGCTGCCTGGCTGGGCGGCCGCTTTTATAGGCCCCTTGATCAGTCAAGCCCCGCCCCCTATACGCAGTGCTCGGCGTCCTGCCCAGCACCCAGCCCCTGCCGGCCCCTACAAACAAACACACAAGGACAGATGCAAATACAGGTACCTTCTCCTCCAATGAGAACTCCCTCTCAAACTCCCCTGTTAGCCGCCCTGTTTGCTGCCGCTGCTCGCAGCTGTACCGCTGCCTGGCTGGCCAGCCGCTTTTATGGGCACCTTGATCAGCCAAGCCCCGCCCCCTATACGCAGGGCTCGTCGTCCTTCCCAGCACCCAGCCCCTGCCGGCCCCTACAAACAAACACACAAGGACAGATGCAAATACAGGTACCTTCTCCTCCAATGAGAACTCCCTCTCAAACTCCCCTGTTTGCTGCCGCTGCTCGCAGCTGTACCGCTGCCTGGCTGGGCAGCCGCTTTTATGGGACCCTTGATCAGCCAAGCCCCGCCCCCTATACGCAGGGCTCGGCGTCCTTCCCAGCACCCAGCCCCTGCCGGCCCCTACAAACAAACACACAAGGACAGATGCAAATACAGGTACCTTCTCCTCCAATGAGAACTCCCTCTCAAACTCCCCTGTTAGCCGCCCTGTTTGCTGCCGCTATACCGCTGCCTGGCTGGGCGGCCGCTTTTATGGGCCCCTTGATCAGTCAAGCCCCGCCC
>NW_027059867.1:0-1710 GCF_011386835.1 Chrysemys picta bellii | reverse complement strand
TTGATGGACATATTCTTTAGCTGGTTCTGAGACTTGCGTGGTGCATAGTGGAGAAGAATTGGAAATCTGACCAATTCTGCCACAGCGTATATGTATGCAGGGGAGATAAAATAGTTTCTCATCAATTATAGCTTTTGACATAAGTGTTTGCATGCAAACATGCAAGTCTAGAAGTGCAGGCAAATGATGAAGGCTCAGCCTGGCTTGTTTTGATAAATGTCAAACTCTGCTTGTTGCCACATGGAGAAGTTTATTTTGGAGATTTTCTTAGTGTTCTCTTTTGTCTACGGCCTGACTGCAGAAAGCAGGTTGTCCATAGTGCACACTAGTGCAAAGCCCTCTGACTGACTTGGGTTGGGGAAAGGGGGCTACTGCAGTATACAGTGCACCAAGTCCAGAGGCATTTAAAACCACTTCACTAACTCCTCTTCTCTGTGTCCTTCCTGCTCCCAGCTTCAGCACACAGTGAGCGATGAGATCCGCATGCAGGTGACAGAGCTTTACCTGTTGGAGAATAGCAACGGAGCTACCGGAGGCCTGCTGTCCTCACAGTCATCTCGGGCCCTTGTGGAGGCCACGTACCAGCGCAAACCCGAGCAGCTCATGTCAGACGAGAACTGTTTCAAGGTAAAATCCATATCTGCCTGCAGTGACGCTTGGAGGAGGACTCCTGGAGGAGCTTGCTGAGAGAGGAGGGGAAGTACGAAGACTCGCTGAGAAAGGAGAATGGGCTCAGCTTTTCATTTTACGTAACTATCCAAATATCCCAAGGAGCTCTGGACACCTGTGTGCTCCGCAGCTGTCATAGAGCTTGAGAGGGTGACCTGATTGTGCATTCTAGCCTGGTGGAGCTGCCGAGTACCTGCTCTGTGACTGTCGGTCTTAATATAGCCCTTGGCGGGGCTTGCATCAATCCAGACAGGAACTGTAGAACGAACAGGAAAAACAGAAGAATATTTCTATAAAGAGTTCCTCGGAAATGGGACATTTGCAAGGAAGATGGAAAAATACGTATCCTGAAGGAAAGCTGGGATTTGTCCCTGTATTTCTCAGTGTACCCAAAGCCAGAGTAATACTGTATTGAGTGATTGCTGTCACTAGGCTTTTAATCTCTGTCTCTCCCTCCCTCCTGTGGGGTGGGTCACTGACGCTTTCCACCTTTTTCTCCATCTCAGACATTGTAGACTGTAACGGTCTCTTACTAATATTTGTCACCTATGCGTTAAATAAACCTGACTCTCAGTTCAAATCAAATTCATACTTCTCATCGCTGTGAAATCAGAAGTGGCCGGGCCCATCTTGAACTAGTGAAATTCACTGATAATGGCTTTGATATTTATAGGGCGTCTCTGTGTTCCCGATGAGAGTCTCAAAATAAGCAGCGAAGCAAAGAATTGAAACTGCACAAATTGATCAGAAAACAGCATGCTGCTAAAAGGAGTCCAGCTCCTTGCTTTGCCTTTATAAACATCCCAATTTCGAGCAAACTCTGGGTAACAGAGAAATTTTTTCTGATCGTTAATAAAATACCAACTGTTCACTGCAGCAATTCATGCTTTTTTCTTCCACCTCTCTTTAAGTATGTCATGGTTCTCTATCCAGGAATTCTCTTCTGCCCATATATGTAGAATAATTTCTTTCTCCTTTTACCCTCTGTTAGATTAGCTCCTTAGTGATCTAGAACTTTCCACTCATTGTCAAAACTCCTTC
>NW_027059866.1:0-1711 GCF_011386835.1 Chrysemys picta bellii | reverse complement strand
ACACCAGGCACTGCATCTCTATAGCAAACCAGGTTTGCTAGTCTCTAAGGGGCCACATGCCTGACACCAGGCACTGCATCTCTATAGCAAACCAGGTTTGCTAGTCTCTAAGGGGCCACAGGTCTCTGACACCAGGCACTGCATCGCTAGCAAACCAAGTTTGCTAGTCTCTAAGGGGGCCACAGGTCTCTGACACCAGGCACTGCATCGCTAGCAAACCAAGTTTGCTAGTCTCTAAGGGGCCACAGGTCTCTGACACCAGGCACTGCATCGCTAGCAAACCAAGTTTGCTAGTCTCTAAGGGGCTACAGGTCTCTGACACCAGGCACTGCATCTCTATAGCAAACCAAGTTTGCTAGTCTCTAAGGGGCCACAGGTCTCTGACACCAGGCACTGCATCTCTATAGCAAACCAAGTTTGCTAGTCTCTAAGGGGCCACAGGTCTCTGACACCAGGCACTGCATCTCTATAGCAAACCAGGTTTGCTAGTCTCTAAGGGGCCACAGGTCTCTGACACCAGGCACTGCATCTCTATAGCAAACCAGGTTTGCTAGTCTCTAAGGGGCCACAGGTCTCTGACACCAGTCACTGCATCTCTATAGCAAACCAGGTTTGCTAGTCTCTAAGGGGCCACAGGTCTCTGACACCAGGCACTGCATCTCTATAGCAAACCAGGTTTGCTAGTCTCTAAGGGGCCACAGGTCTCTGACACCAGTCACTGCATCTCTATAGCAAACCAGGTTTGCTAGTCTCTAAGGGGCCACAGGTCTCTGACACCAGGCACTGCATCTCTATAGCAAACCAGGTTTGCTAGTCTCTAAGGGGCCACGGGTCTCTGACACCAGGCACTGCATCTCTATAGCAAACCAGGTTTGCTAGTCTCTAAGGGGCCACGGGTCTCTGACACCAGGCACTGCATCTCTATAGCAAACCAGGTTTGCTAGTCTCTAAGGGGCCACGGGTCTCTGACACAAGGCACTGCATCTCTATAGCAAACCAGGTTTGCTAGTCTCTAAGGGGCCACAGGTCTCTGACACAAGGCACTGCATCGCTAGCAAACCAGGTTTGCTAGTCTCTAAGGGGCCACAGGCCTCTGACACCAGGCACTGCATCGCTAGCAAACCAAGTTTGCTAGTCTCTAAGGGGCCACAGGCCTCTGACACCAGGCACTGCATCGCTAGCAAACCAGGTTTGCTAGTCTCTAAGGGGCCACAGGCCTGTGACACCAGGCACTGCATCTCTATAGCAAACCAGGTTTGCTAGTCTCTAAGGGGCCACATGCCTGACACCAGGCACTGCATCTCTATAGCAAACCAGGTTTGCTAGTCTCTAAGGGGCCACAGGTCTCTGACACCAGGCACTGCATCGCTAGCAAACCAAGTTTGCTAGTCTCTAAGGGGGCCACAGGTCTCTGACACCAGGCACTGCATCTCTATAGCAAACCAGGTTTGCTAGTCTCTAAGGGGCCACAGGTCTCTGACACCAGGCACTGCATCTCTATAGCAAACCAGGTTTGCTAGTCTCTAAGGGGCCACAGGTCTCTGACACCAGGCACTGCATCTCTATAGCAAACCAGGTTTGCTAGTCTCTAAGGGGCCACGGGTCTCTGACACCAGGCACTGCATCTCTATAGCAAACCAGGTTTGCTAGTCTCTAAGGGGCCACGGGTCTCTGACACCAGGCACTGCATCTCTATAGCAAACCAGGTTTG
>NW_027059865.1:0-1711 GCF_011386835.1 Chrysemys picta bellii | reverse complement strand
TCAGGAGACCTGCTCGGATCCCACACAGCCCCATCCGCTGGCACTGCACTGAGCAAGGAGCAGCCCAAGGGGTGTGGCTGGATGCCTTGGAGACAGAGGAGTAAATGCCATGGGTAGAGTTGGCACAGACAGACAGACAGATGGACTCACCGGGAGCTGAGCAGATCTCCTGGCTGCTGGGACTCAGTGCTGGGAACAGAAAGGTGATGTGTGTTCAGTACCGGGCTAGAGTTTCCCCTGCTGTGAGACACCCTGAATAGTTGATGGGATCTCTGCTCCCCGCATGAGCACAAGCCCCGGTTTCAGCTCCTCCCGTCCCACCAGGGGCACCCCCGCCTGCTCCATGAGGCTGTGCCAGGCACTGTGCAGAGCCCTGACCCCTGGGTCCTCTCCCAAAAACACAGATCTGGGGTTGGATCCAAGTTGTGTGACTTGGGCCTGACTCTATAAAGAGTCTGACCCCGAGCCCCAGAACCCCCGAATTCTGGGGGAATCCAGAATCAGAGCCCAGCCTGGATCCCAGCTTAGTGTCTCTGGCCTGTTGGTAACAAGGAGCCCTGGGTCTGGACCCCGATAATCCTTCATCCCCCAATGGCAATGGCCCTCCCTGCTCTCTCTCCCTCCAGCCTGAGCTGCCATCCCATGAGCATCCTCCCCCGAGCCCAGCCCGTCCTGACTCCTTGTGCCTGGCATGAGGAGCTGAGCCCAGTGACACGCCAGGGGTTTGAATACAGTCAAATGCCAGGTCACAGCTCCCAACAAGGAACGCCGGCCAGACCTGCAGCCTGGGGCCTGGGCCGGGACAGCAAGGACCCGGGAAAGGATTTAGAGGTGCCAGGGGACAAGAAACTGGACATGAGCTCCCAGGGCGCCGCTGGGGAACAGGGCTGATGTGCCCCTGGGCTGTGTAAGGAGGGGAGCAGGGAGCAGGAGCAGGGAGGGGATTTCCCCCGGCGTGTGGCTTTGGTGAGGCCGATACTGAATCCCGTGTCTGGTTCTGGGGCCCCAGTTTAAAAGGCTGTTGGAAAAGTGCAGCGGGAGCAGAGCAGAGCCAGAAAAATGCTACGAGGGCTGGCGAAGAGGCCTCACAGGAGAGGCCGGGGGAGCTCCGTGTGTGGAGCTGGTCAGACAGCTGGGCTGGTCACGGTGTCCAATCTCCTTCCAGGGAGAAACCCCAGGTGCTGACAGGCTCCTCAGTGCACCAGAGACAGGCAGAACCAGACCCAAGGGCTGGATGCAGAGTCTGGGCAAACTCCAGTGAGAAAGGAGGCAGCAGTTTCTCCACGTGCGGGGGATTAACCTCCGGCGCCAGCTCCCAGGGAAGTGGGGGAGTCACGGCCAGGCCAGAGGCCTTTCTGGGGGATGCTTTAGTCAAACACAAGTGACTGGGCTCAGTGCAGGGGAGCTGAGGGAAGTTCTCTGCTCTGGGCTAACAGGGGGTCAGACACTGGATGGGCTAATGGTCCCTCCTGGCCTTAAACTCTATGAAGCTGTGACTGTAACCCCAGCCTGGGCTGACTGCTAGCCCCGCCATCCCCAGCACCGAGTGCTGGCCCTGTGCTGGTTTGGGACAGTCCCATTCCCCCGAACATCGCAACAGCACAACCCTCCTGCCACTAAAGGGGATTTGCCGACAGTCTGGGCCAGGGGCTGCTCTCGGTTCTGTTTCCTCCCAACACCCTACGAATTAGCGCAGGGTCCCAGATACTCA
>NW_027059864.1:0-1712 GCF_011386835.1 Chrysemys picta bellii | reverse complement strand
CAATGCACTTGGGCATTGGCTGTGGGGCTTCATCCCACATTGCACCGCACATTACCCAGCAGCCTTTGCTGCCTTGTCCTGAACAGGGCCGCATTGCGAGCCTCCCACAATGCATTGCAAACCACCCATCAGCCCTTGCTGGGCAGCCACACCCAGGGGACTATCGCTAGCGTCCCACAATGCACTGCATGGCACCGCTCCCTTCCCTACCCCCAGTGGCGTCGTGGGGCTCAGAGCCCTGCCCCCCTCCATGCCATCCTCCCACCAGCCCCCAGGCAAAAAAATCTCACTCCAACTGGGGGAAGGGGACTGACCTGCTCAGGAGGGCAGGGAATAGGACATGGGGCCTTTCCTCTCTAGGGGGCGCCAGATCACAGCGCTAGGTGCTGCACAAACGCCCGTCTGGCCTTCCCTAAAGCAGGCAAAGCTAGAGGAAAGAGACGAAAGAACTGGAAAGTCCCTCGCACCGGCGCGGGGCTCAGATTCCCGGGCAGACACTGGGCGTCATGAACCTGCTCCACACACACACTTGCTCACTCATCGGACACCCCACGATTTCCCTGTGCACTGAAGAGCCACCGGCGGAGCCGGGGAAATGGCCCGGCCAGAGCTGGGTATAATTTACCACCGCAAAATGCAAATAGCAACAATAAACAAACAGAGGCGAAACCCTCAGAGCCGGCGCCCCTAGAGGGGAAAGCCCCCGTCTCCCATTCCCTGCACCCCTGAGCCAGCCAGTCCCCCCGGACCAGGGCTAGATTTTCCCCCCACTCTTGAGTCATATCCCAGGTTCCTTGCTTGGCACCCGGGCACTGACTTTCCAGTCTAGACCCCAGAAGCCCTGGCTAATCCCGCCGTATGTACCAGTCCGCCCCCCCGCCCGGCCACTGGCTGGGCCTGACCAGACACAGAGCCCCGCTGGGAAACAGCCACACACGAGAGGGTCTCGGAATATCATCCACTACATTAGGAGTGACACGAGGGGGAAGGAGGGTGTTGTAGGGGAAGATGCCCATAGGGGCAGAGCTGAGGAGAGAACCCAGGCGTCCTGGCTCCCAGCCCTCCCCCTCCCCCTCACCACCCCAGAGCTAACCCGCCAGCCCCCACTCCCCTCTCAGAACCAGGGAGAGACCCCAGGCGTCCTGGCTCCCAGCATCAGTGCGGGGGGAAGGCGGTAGCCCTGGTGGTGGGGAGGGCACAGTCCCGGGAGAGCAGGGCCGGGCAGATCTCGGACTGGGCAGGGCTCAGAACAGCTTATCGGTGTCGGATCCTTCAGCCTCGGCACCTGCTGCTGCCCCGGGGCCAGGAATCAGGGAATCCGGGGGACCAACCGCAAGATGCTTCAGGTCCTGGGACGGGAGCCCAGCTCCTCTTTGTTATTCTTCTTGGTAAGAGAGTCCCTTCCAGCCCCCGCTCTAACCTACCAGCCCCCACCCCGCTCCCAGAGCCGGGGAGAGAACCCAGGAGTCCTGGCTCCCAGCCCCCCCTGCTGTAACCCACCAGCCCCCGCTCTCCTCCCAGAGCAGGGGATAGAACCCAGGAGTCCTGGCTCCCAGCCCACTCCCCCTCCCCTCGCCCCGCTCTGACCCACCAGACGTGTCTAGACAGCTGCAGTTCCCTGGCTCGCTGAGGTTATACTTGGCTCCCGCCCAGGCCCGGCAGCCAAAGCGACAGTTTGAGAGATGAGCTCACTGCACACGGGTCCTGGAGAC
>NW_027059863.1:0-1714 GCF_011386835.1 Chrysemys picta bellii | reverse complement strand
CTGAACTTTGCATAATCGGTGTGAATCTAAGGGTGAAATGTTTGCTGAGGTGTGGAGCACTGAGGCAGAGCGCTTGGCTGCACAGTTTGAGCAGCCAGATGCTAGGGCTGTCAGAGGAGCCCAGAGGGCGGCTATTAACATCAGAGAGGCTTTGAGGAACCACTTTGACAATGAGGGGCACTAACACATGTCTGCCATGGAGGTGCTTCCCTGGGGCATCCATGTTAAATTTTGGGGCCCAAGATCCATGTGAGAAAATGCTTTAGAAGCCTGTTCCCGATACTGCACTTATTGCTATACGATTTTGTAGAACACAGAATAAAAACATTGTCCCATTAGAAACCTTTGCCTTTATTTATTGTTAAAACCTCACAAGTGTATGGAGCACCAACCCTCATTGTCCAAGCTGTGAGAGGGGGTGGAGTGATGGGGAAACTGAGGAGCACTGTGAAGTGAAAAGGAATGTGTGGGCATAGGGGGGGTGGGGTTGGCAAAGAATTGTGCATGTGCACGTGCTGCAGTGGAGGTCGACCCCAGATCTGTTCAGTCTGCAGATGTATTAAAGACTTGAGCATCTGTGTCTGATCCTCCATAACTTTTATCATCCGCTCTGTCACTTGCCTAGCAAATGCTGCATTCTCTTTTCTGTCCTGTCTTTCGGCTTCCCAGCACTCTTTGTGTTCCGTAGTCTGTCTCTCATCGCGCTGCAGCACCTCTCTGAACTTATCTTCTTTGCTGGGTCTTGGCTTCTTCCTTATCTGCCAAAGCCGGTCGGCAGGGGTGCGTGGTGCGTTCCTCGAGGTCTCGGCTGCTGTGGACAATACATAGAAGAGGGATTGTTACAGGGGATGGATCACTTGATGATTACCTGTTCTGTTCATTCCCTCTGGGGCACCTGGCCACTGTCGGAAGACAGGATACTGGGCTAGATGGACCTTTGGTCTGACCCAGTATGGCCATCCTTATGTTCTTACATTCCAGCAAACGATTGAAACATTTTGTTAACAAGGGCCTTTTGCAACTAGTAGCAATCACTTTATCACTGGCTCTGGGCAGGCACACAGCTCCGCAAGCACCCCAGTCATGGTGAGTGTCGGGATCGGGGGGAGGGTGGTTGTGCGTATGGAGAAAACAGTCACGGCTTGCAGTGCAGCTTTGCAGGGAACTCATTCTAAAATTATCACACACTTTTCCACAGGCGGGCACACCTCTAGCTGACATCTCACTGCTGCAGGTAAGCAGGGAAACCAGGGCGCAACTACTGCATGCTTGTGGCTTTCACCCCGGTCTATATGCAGCTCAGCTATGTGCCGCTTTGTTCCCAGCTTCAGTGATTGCTAAATGGCAGGGGACAGTTTCCTACAATGGGGGAACTAACAAGGCTGCAATCCCTTGGAATCTGTGGCAGAGGATTAACAAGTACCTCTTGGAAACTTTCCAGAGCCCCTCTCTGGAGATTTCCATGGAGATCTTGATGTCCATCGACACCCTGCTTGGCAATGCAGATTAGCTGCATAGGACGATGTCCAGCTCTCATAAAAACACAACCTGCCTCCCACTCTTCTATTCCCTACACAAGCCACAGCAATTTACCTGGTGTCTCATCTGCTTCCTGCTCCCCGGAGAGCACTTCTGGAGTGGAGAAAAGTTCCTGGCTGCCTGCCCCACCTGAAGACCCCTCTGGGAGCTACACATCCTCTTCTACCTCCACTTC
>NW_027059862.1:0-1715 GCF_011386835.1 Chrysemys picta bellii | reverse complement strand
CTTTGATTGCAGGGAGCAGATTCTGATGGCGCGTGAGGGCAGCCACTTGCAGATGTTACTGAGCATGTGAGAAGTACATTAGAAGATAAAGACGGCCAGACTGGGTCAGACCAAAGGTCCATCTAGCCCAGTGTCCTGTCTGTCACCAGTGGCCAGTGCCAGGTGCCTCAGAGGGAATGAACAGACAGGAATCATCCAGTGACCCATCCCCTGTTGCCCAATTCCCAGCTTCTGACAGACAGAGGCTAGGGACACATCCCTGCCCATCCCGGCTAACAGCCATTGATGGACCTGTCCTCCATGAACCCATCTAGTTCCCCTTTGATCACAGGACTCTGCTCAGGAACAGTGAAGTTGCAAGTTCTAATAGGAAACAGCTTCTGATACAAGGGCAGCTCCTCTTCCTCCTCCCCTCCCATGGGGATGAGCAGCCCCCCCAACTGCCTCTGTGCCCCAGCCTCCTTCAACCCATTGCCCCCTTCAGCCTCCTCCCAAATGTCCCCTTCCCCCATCTCCCCCTTCAGCCTCCTCCAACTGCCCCCCATCCCCCTGTTCAGCCTCCCCAAGCTGTTCCCTTCCCCGCACCGCACCTGGTCACCTTCAGCCCCCCGTTGCCCTCTTCAGCCTCCGGCAACTTCCCCCCACTGCCCTGGCTCCACCACTCTCAGGTTCCTTTCCCCACAACCGTTTGCTTCCTTACCATAGGAAACAGGGGCAGAAAATGCTTTTGAAAAAACCTTTTGCAAAGTAAAAATAAAACAAGCCAAAGAACCCCCTCCCTTGCTCTGTGCTGGGCGCCAGGCTGTGGGCTTGTGTGTGTGGGGAGGGGGCGGGGAGGAGTGTTGTTCTGAGCACACTCTGTTCAGGGAAGGGGTGGAGTTGGCCAAAGGGGCAGGTTGAATCTTTAGCAGAGAATTCCTTTCTCCATTCTTTTAGCTAAGCATTGCTGTTAAATGCCAGCCGACGAATGCAGCATTTGAAGCAATCTGACTCTAAATCCCCTGCCCTCTCGAATGCCGCAGTTCTCACAGCCTCTGCTCTTGTGATGTCACCACATGACATGGTGTCTTATTCCCATAGCGTTTTATATATTAGACAGGACCAAAGTTTATAAGGTAAAAACTGAAGCATAACTCCTTCCCTTCCCCGTTTTGACTTAGGAAAAATAAATCCTGTCCCCTCCCTCAGCCCCAGCCGCAGCCCAGCCCCACAGAGCTGCTGCGGCCAGGAGACAGGTGCTCTCTTACCTGGCCCTGAGCTGCTGTGGTGAGAGAGGGCTGGGGTGAGTCCTCTCTCCCTGGGACAACCTGCTCCCCAAACCCCTCATTCCCAGCCCCATCCCAGAGCCCACACCCCCAGCCAGAGCCCTTAGCCCCCTGCAGCCCAACCCTCTCTCCTAGCCCTGAGCCCCTCATTCCCAGCCCCACCCCAGAGCCCTCACCCCCCTGCACTCCAACCCTCTGCCCTAGCCCTAACCCCTCATTCCCAGCCCCACCCCAGAGCCCACACCCCAAACCTGTGCCCCACTTCAGACCCCTCCCACACTGCGAACCCTTCAGCCTCACCCCTGCCACACACTGTCCATGAGCAGAATGAATTTTGGGATGTGCAGCAATATACAGGTGATGTGTCACATAACAAAATTCATTCCGCACACGGACATAAAAAATGTGAGGAAACACTGCTCCTGACTTTCAACCTATCTGTGACATCTT
>NW_027059861.1:0-1715 GCF_011386835.1 Chrysemys picta bellii | reverse complement strand
CGCCAGGCGCTGCAGAGACAGAACAAGAGGTTGCCGGCCCCGAAGGGCTCCCGGTCTGAGTGCGGACCAGGCCCCGCAAGGGGAGCCGCAAACGCTGAGGTAGTGCCAGGATCCCAGTGCACCCTGATGCCTGTCCGGCTGGGTCTGACAGTATTGTAGTGACACTGCTGGTGCCGTGCTGGGCCCTGGGTCACCCCAGTTCAGCATCCAGCCATCAGGGGGCTCAGGACCCTCAGGGTGGGGCAGGGGGAGCAGGCTCAGAGACAGCCACAGGTTTCAGGGAAGAGGGAACCACCGGGGAGCTGGGATGAGGAGGCCAGGAGTCAGGTGGGAGGCACCACCCTGTGCTCAGCTGCTCCAGGTTCACACTCAGGGACACAGGCTCCATTGGGCCCATGCAGACAGACCAGAGAGAGGGAGGCTTTGTCCGCATGGGGAACGGGCAGCAGTTCTGTTAAACGGGGGGGCCAGTTGTGCAGACTCATCAGGGTGGGGCTGGATTGGCTGGTTCTCCCTTACAGGAGCCTGTCATAGGTAGGCTAGGCCCTGACTCCCCCTAAAGGGCCGTCCCCATGACCTCCCTTCCCCTGGTCTACCCAAAGCCGACCTCTACCTAAAGGCAGGCTTGACCATGGCTAACACTCGGTTATGTTCTCCAGCCAGGGGGCACTTCCTGGCCAGCTGCCACAAGGAAACCTACAAGGCCCTTGGCCATATTTTTATTCTTGTCACTGAATTGTGAAAAAATGAAGAGACCAGGAGTTGTGTTCCCCACAGTCCTGTGTAGTTCATGTGGTGGGCAAAATCCCCTCCTAGTCTTCAGCCCGGCGTAGTTCAGAACAGCTTGTACTCTGTAAGTCAGAGTCTCCTCTGGCCGTAGCAGAGGTAGGCAATAGCACCCGGCTTCCACCATTGCCCTCATCCTGCTGTGGCAGATATGCACTGTCTACAGAGCTTCCCTCTCAGCCAGATACACACCAGGTGTGTCCATCACAAGGCCCTGTAATGCTCTGCTAGGTCTGGCTGGGGTCTGTTACACACAGCGCCACCTCGTGGCTGCACAGTCCAATACAGGTTAGCGTTCCCCGAGAATTGGTAACTGGCCTCAGGCTGCCACAAGGTCCCTGCAACAGCCGCCCCCAGGACACTCACACCCCTCCCCCCGCACCCGAGTGTCGTTTGTCTTTCACTCAGATAGCTCCTTATTAGCATCTGTAATTATTGCTGAGCACAGCTTTTATTCCTGCAGCCTTGAGTAAATGAACTCTGGGAGCCCATTTCAGATCCAATTCTGTCCACACGACAGGATGGACTTCGTTTTAGCCTCGGTCTGGTGAATCAGACTAGAATAGGGACTAACTGAAGCAGAGCAAAGGCCATTTAATGAAGTAGCATTACCTCTGTTGCTGGTGTTGTATGGGTCACTGTGAATCAGACAGCTGCTGCCTGGTTTAGTGGCTATGGGAGCTGCTGTTTCTCTAGTGACTTGAGAACTTGGAGCAAATATCCCCCTGACCTATCCTCATCAGCTTCCTGTCCACGGAACTGAGGGCCAAGAATTGTCAGTTAAAGGCAAGGCAGATCTCACTGTACATATTGGTGCCTCAGCAGGGGACACCCTTTGTGGTCACTGATATGGTCCAGTTTGGGAGTAGATTTTTGTAGACTGGAATCCGATGGCGATTCCATGTGCGTAATCAAACATCAGGGTGAGA
>NW_027059860.1:0-1715 GCF_011386835.1 Chrysemys picta bellii | reverse complement strand
GCCACCTCTCTTTTCTGAGCTGCAGTCTTTTCACCTCCCCAGCTGTTGCAGGGCCACCAATCAATGCCAGCTCATCTCCTTGTTAACCCTTTCACAGATGGGACAGCATAGGATCTGTACATGCTCTACCAACAACATTTCATTCTTGTTCAGTCTTCAGAGTCAGTTTTTCCCCCCCACACACACACGGGCCAAAGAGTTTAGCCTCCTAAACAGAAGCCCCTACATACTATGAGCTTCTGAAGAGTTTACATTCTATTCTCCTTACGCCCACAGGGAATGTTTTGTCCACTGTGTGCCTAGGCTGTCCACTGACCTAAATGGGCTTAAACCAGTCTTTAGAACTCTGCTTTGATAGAGGTTACAGACCTCTCAGTGGAAAAGCCAAATACTTAGAATTTACTTCTTCCAGAATGCTAGAGAAATAGTTACCTATTAAACATCTATTGATATACAGAAGCCCAAGGGTAAGAGAATAGCTGCACACAAACGAGTGGACTCACTGCAGGTGTATCCCCTTGTGGCCAGGCATGGTGTAGCCACTCACCTGCTGACCCTGTGCCACGAGAAGCTCCAGTCCTGTTGTGGTCACCTCTTCTCACAATTCAGCCTTCTGGCCAGAGCACAATTGAGTTCCATAGTCTTTTTGGGGTGCTTTACTCCCAAGTCCACATAAAACAATACCCCAAATTCCAGGCTCTTCAGCCCCTGAAGAGCCACAGGTCCTCACCCAGTATCTTCAACATCAGCTATTCAGTGTAACTAGAAATATTTGGGTGAGAGGTCCTTTGAACTCCTAGTACTTTACCAGTCTCTTGTCTCCTTCCCTCCTAGTACTCCTTCAGGCTCAGGTCTGTATTAAGCTCTCTTTCAGGCCCACTGCAACAAGAATCACCATCTACTATACCCTCTGCCATAGAGCGGTCCAGGTTTTCCCTTCCTCTAGCAGCCTTCCCTAATGCCCTTAGCTTCTAGGGCTTTCTTCCCATTCTAACACCCTTCTTCCTAGAGCTCAGCCCATAGACTATAAAGTTATTTCCTGCTCTTACTTCAGCATTTCTAGGCTTCTCTCACCCACAACCCTCCAAACATGAGAGAGAAAGAAAGGAAAAAAAAAAAAAAAGCCCCAAAACACTCCCCTCAACACCCTCCCCATGCTCTGCTCCTTCCTTTATGAAGACAGCTCTTCCCCAGCTGGGTTTGATCATCAGTTAGTCCTAACACCCCTCCAGATGCCACCAAGTGACCTGATTGGGTTCAGGATCCCATTAAACCCTGGCTAACCTGTGTGGGCTTTATACAGCCCATCGCACTGTGGTGCTGACACAGTTAAGATACATACTTCAGAAACTATATATAATAAAAAGCCTAAATCAGTGACAACAAGTTGGATCATTATAACAATTAAATTAGTGGGCCAAACTCTACTGTCAGTTAGAATGCTAAAAATCTGGAATAACTCCTTTGGATGAAAAACTGGCCTTACTGAAATCAATGGGAGTTTTGCCTTTGACTTAATAGAGCCAGAATTTCAACTTTTTGACTTCAGTGGAGTTAAACTGGGATTCACACTGATACACCTGAGAGCAGAATTTTATCCAGTGTAAATGTAAAAGTATGAACAAACTGTTAGAAGACACTACATACCTATATTTAAAATTGCAGGAAGAAAATACAATATTACGTAGCACTATAGAAGAAATAGCGTGTAGTCA
>NW_027059859.1:0-1716 GCF_011386835.1 Chrysemys picta bellii | reverse complement strand
GACCAGGGCGTTCTACAGTGGGAACCCAGACCCTACAGGTGGGAAGCAGCTGGCTCCAGACTTTGGAGGGCCTGCGAGAGGAAAGGGATGCCCTGCAGGCCCCACTACGAAGGAAGCTGGGGTGATAGGGACCCCTTTCCTCCCCTCCCCCATGAGCATTTTTTAAGGGGGAGGGTTTGTGGTGGGACGGCTGCCCCACCCCCATGTGAGAGGGAACTAGAGTAGGCCAGAATGGCTGTGCAAGCCGTCAGCCAATCAGGGAAGGGCCTACTGAGAGCCAATCAGGGCCGAGATTAGAGCCAGCCAATCAGGGCTAGGCTAGGCCCTATATAATGGCTGCCCAGGAGAGCAGAAGGTAGTCTGTCCCAGAATTTCATGGGGGAAGGTCTGTCTCCAGAACAGGAGACCAGCATCTCGGGCTGGGCAGTACTGCATCTGGCCATCCGGTGGCCGAGACAAATTGTAACCGGCCCTTGAGACAAGGGGCTAGACTTTGGGGGTTGCGGTTGGCCACCGAGGCAGGTGTAAGGACTGTTGCTAACCCCCGCCCCTGGAATGGGGTGAGGATGGACTAGTGGACACTGCTGGAGGCAATGAGCAACGCGGCTCCAGATGCCAACGGAGGACAAGAGACGGATGGGACGCTGCCAGCAGAGGGCGTTCCCCAGGGACTGAGCTAATTCCCAGAGCGACCAGTGGGAGGCGCCATGCTGGTGAGTCCCAACCCCGTCAAAACCGCCCAGCCCTATTGTGGGCCCACTGCTACCCTGCAGACTCTGGTCAGGACCAGACTGGGCCAGCTGGAGTGGCCTCCCTCTGATTGGGAGAGCGAGAAGGGGAAATGGAGCCCCCTGGCACTCACAGAAACTCTCTCCCCTCTCTGTGGAGCAGGGTTCTTCCCTCTGCCCCCCAAATTCCTTCATATGGGGCAGGACCTCTTTCCTTTGCACCCACTCCCCTCTGTCTACCCCCCCCTCATTCCCGCTGCGCCCAGGCAGAGCTCTCCCTGCCCCATATGGTCCAGAAAAGCCCTTGTGTCAGGGCCACAGCCCCACTGGAGCTCGGAAAGCTCCACTTTTGAGGAGGTGGGGGTGGGACAGAGGCTCAGGGCTAGCTTCACCTCCTGCCCTTTATTCTCCCCTTGGCCCTTCTATGGGGTCTCTGGGTGTGACAGGAATAGGAGCCTCCTTCCCAGCTGTCTTCCAGGCCCTGGGATCTGGCACAGCCTCCCAGACGGGTGCTTCCTGTAGCTGAGCCACGTCAGGGAGCAGTGGGGACAGGTCACCTCGTCCCAGCAATGCCGGCTCTCAAAGAGGCTTAGATGGAAGACCCCAGGCCCTCATGGAGGTAAGAGCCATTTACTTCTTGGGGCATGTGGGTCTCTTGGGGGAGAAATGGCATCCCCGATGCATAGCCTGGCTGGGAGCTTTCCCTGTCCCTGGATTCCAGCCCTGGTACAGAGCCCTATTTCTCATCATGATATCCTCATTTTATTCTCAGAGGCGGTGTCCAGGATCCTGGAGACGGTTTCCTGCTGCAGGAGGTTTGAGCGGGGAGAGATCACTCACTGTCACGACCCAGGGGTCTCCAACCCAGGTCTGCAGGGTTCATGGGAGCAGCCACACTCCAACCCTCCACCTGGAAGCCTGCTGAAAATTGCTTACCTCGGACCCATGAAGTTCAGCCCCAGTTTGAGGCTCCACTCCTGAGGTCCTA
>NW_027059858.1:0-1720 GCF_011386835.1 Chrysemys picta bellii | reverse complement strand
TGAGCAACACGATATATTGTTCATTAGAACTGGGGGGAGAGGGGAGTTGGACCAAAATACTTTTTTTCTGAGGAACGCAGATTTGGGTTAACTGAAATATTTTATGAATCTGTGTCAAATGAGATGAATTGTTTTGCTTTGATCTAAAATCTCAGAAAAATCTAAAAGGTCTAAATATTTTAAGTTTCCCATTTAAAAGACTTTTTGTTTCAAAATTTACTTCAATTTTATTAAAAAAAATAACAATTGCAAAAACAGCAACTGATCAAACAAAACATTTCATTCAACTTGTCAGTCAGCCAAAAAAATTGAAATTTTTGAAAAAAAAAATCAATTTGGATCAACCAGAAACTAAATTTTTCATTTATGTTTCAGACTAGCCAGCAAACCAAGAAATCAGCTATTCACAGAGCTCTTTTGATCATACAATTTTTTTCTCATCATTGCTATACACTGATTAGCCCTATTCTCACCACTGACACAATTCTATTGCGTTAGGAACCGGACTCTACAGCTAGCTAATGTAACTCCCTACATGGCCGCATAGAAGAATGCCATTTTCCGGTTTAGTTTAATCCAGTAAATTAAGAGTGTCCATACCAGGAGCTATTCAGGAATAGCCCTAGTGCCTTAAATTCACATATTACCTTGCTCAGGAATAGCTTCCCAATGCAAACAAACCCCTGTTCTCACCAACACTGATTTAGAGCTTTACTTTCACCCCTCCATGCAGAGGTGGGACACTGAACAGCAAGGTTTAGCAGTGGGGAAATGAATTTATTTGATGTTTTTCCATCCCGAAGAACCCAATACAATTGGGCAAACATTCTGGTGTAGCTGAATATGCACTTTTCTCTGAAAAAAAGTTTCAGCCAAAGAATTTTGGCCAGCTGTAGTTAGGATACTTTCTACCCCAGGGAAATGCCTTACACTTAAACTCTGCGAGGTAGACTTGAGCCAAGGGATAATAGAGTTTAGCCCGTTGTGATTAATGGTGAGGGGACATAAATCCACTGAAGCACACTCAGATGCAACTTCCTCCGGGATTCAAGAGTTGACCCGCTACCCAACCCCATTCACGGGGGTTCTTTTTATCTTGCATTAATAAAGTTTCAATGAAAAATATTAGAGCACAATATTGGATCAATCATATAATCATAGGCCTGGAAGGGACCTCGAGAGGTCATAAGTCCAGTCCCCTGCATTCATAGCAGGACAAAGCACCATCTAGAATATCCCTGACAGGGGTTTGTCCAACCTGCTCTTAAAAATCTCCAATGATGGAGATTCCACAACCTCCCTAGGCAATTTATTCCAGTGGTTAACCACCCGGACAGTTAGGAAACATTTCCTAATGTCCAACCTAAACCGCCCTTGCTGCAATTTAAGCCCAGTGCTTTCTGCACTGGAAAATATTGATTCATCAAAAATGAAATATTCTTGTGGGAAAATTCCAGTTTCAATGAATTACTCATTTTAAAAAAATTGAAAGAAAAAAGAAGCTTAAAATTGTCTAAATGTTCATTTTTGACATTTTCAAAACGAAAAGTTGCCTTTTTTAGTTCAAAATTAATGTTTCAAAATGTTAATTAGCTCATTATTTTGTTTAATGTTCATATAATTTTAACTATTGGAACAAAATATTTTGATTGATCAAAATCAACTTTCCCCCAGCTTTTTGGTTTGTGGAAAAAAGGAAAATATCAGCTTTGGGGATGGG
>NW_027059857.1:0-1721 GCF_011386835.1 Chrysemys picta bellii | reverse complement strand
GCTGGTGCCCCTCACTCCCGACCCGCAGCCCCTGCCAGCCCAGCCCTGGGCTCCCCCGACCCAGCTCAGCCGGTGCCCCTCACTCCCGACCCGCAGCCCCCTGCCAGCCCAGCCCTGGGCTCCCCCCTCCCAGCTCAGCCGGTGCCCCTCACTCCCGACCCGCAGCCCCCTGCCAGCCCAGCCCTGGGCTCCCCCTGACCCATCCCTGCTGGTGCCCCTCACTCCCGACCCGCAGCCCCCTGCCAGCCCAGCCCTGGGGCTCCCCCGACCCAGCTCAGCCGGTGCCCCTCACTCCCGACCCGCAGCCCCCTGCCAGCCCAGCCCTGGGCTCCCCCCTCCCCAGCTCAGCCGGTGCCCCTCACTCCCCGACCCGCAGCCCCCCTGCCAGCCCAGCCCTGGGCTCCCCCTGACCCATCCCTGCTGGTGCCCCTCACTCCCGACCCCCGCAGCCCCTGCCAGCCCAGCCCTGGGCTCCCCCGACCCAGCTCAGCCGGTGCCCCTCACTCCCGACCCGCAGCCCCCTGCCAGCCCAGCCCTGGGCTCCCCCCGACCCAGCCCTGCCAATGACTCTGACTCTCTCCTCTAACCCCCCCCAGACTCCGAGGTCTCCAAGCGGATCCAGAAGGGCTGCGACGTGGAGGGGAAACCCAACAATTCCATTTCCTTCTTCTCCCACGGGCAGATCGTGATGCTGGCGGAGGAGCAGTGCGCTACCGACCCTCTGCAACCAGGGGGTGCCAGACGGTCAGTCCACAGAGCCGGCCGGCGGGGTCATTCCCCTCCAGTCTGTTCCCCGTCCCCAGGGGGGTCCCGTTGTCTCCTACTCACCCCGCCTCTCTCCCCGCACAGCCCTGCGCTCCTTCCCCCCCACCTCCAGCCTGGATTGCCTCTCCTGCTCCTCCTCCGACCACTCCTGCTCCGGCCCCTCCATGACGCGGATCCGGTGCCTGGACCCCCGGGAGCAGTGCGTGGACATCACGGCCATCTCCATGGCCGAAGGTGAGCAGGGACCCACCCCGAGACCCCCCGCCCTGGGGCTGGATCAGAGCCGGAGCCCCCTAGAGGGGACAGGCCCTGTGCCCCATTCCCTGGCCCCCTGAGCCAGCCAGTCCCTGCCCCTGGGGCTGGATCAGAGCCGGAAGCCCCCTAGAGGGGACAGGCCCCGTGCCCCATTCCCTGCCCCCCTGAGCCAGCCAGTCCCTGCCCTGGGCTGGATCAGAGCCGGAGCCCCCTAGAGGGGACAGGCCCCGTGCCCCATTCCCTGCCCCCCTGAGCCAGCCAGTCCCCGCCCTGGGGCTGGATCAGAGCCGGAGCCCCCTAGAGGGGACAGGCCCCGTGCCCCATTCCCTGCCCCCCTGAGCCAGCCAGTCCCCGCCCTGGGGCTGGATCAGAGCCGGAGCCCCCTAGAGGGGGACAGGCCCCGTGCCCCATTCCCTGCCCCCCTGAGCCAGCCAGTCCCCGCCCTGGGGCTGGATCAGAGCCGGAGCCCCCTAGAGGGCCCCCACATCACCCCTGCTCTCTCTGTCCCCAGAGTTTCCCCAGGACGAGCGGCGCATCAAAGGCTGCGGGCAGATCTCTCAGTGCCAGGAGCCCCTGGGCTTCCACAACCGGGACAACTTCTACCTGCTTCAATGCTGCAACTCCACCCTGTGCAATAACGACGCCCACGGTAACCCAGGGGGCTGCGGGTCGGGAGTGAGGGGCACCGGCGGAGCTGGCGG
>NW_027059856.1:0-1722 GCF_011386835.1 Chrysemys picta bellii | reverse complement strand
GAGAGAGAAGGTCATGCAATTGGTGTGTCAGGCCCTCAGAGGAGGGGGGGGGGGCATACCATCAGGTACAAATACCTGTGCCCATCCTCTTTCCATTTACTGGGAGTTGTAACCCATGCCCCTTGTCAAGCAAGTGCTACTTAGGTAATGGTGAAGGACTCACTCAGTCCTTCTGTCATACAGCAGTTCCACTGGCCTTGATTCACAGAATCAGGGTAACAAAACTTTATTCTTCCTGCCCCAATAACAGAGAAAACTGGGGATCCCACACCAGCCAAAGTAACCACTTTGAGTTGCTGTTGTTTCATGCCAGGCGAGTGGGTGTGCCTATGCAAACGAGATCAGCCCCTGGAGTTCTTTTCCACACTCGCCATAATTCACCACCAGATGTCAGGGTAGAGCTCATCCTGACTCTGCTTACATATGTATACAAATAAGATAATTATATTCAGTAAATCATAACCTTTCATACGACCCACCTTGCATAAAATACATCTTAGTTATGCCATATTCATATCATAAGCATATTTCTATGAATAATATGGGACATGTCACAACCTCCCCAAACAAATGGGCACACATAGATGGTGAATCAACTATTAGAGCAATACCTAAAATGCTTTGTTAACTACCATCAAGATAACTGGTTCTGCCTCCTTCCTTATGCTGAGTTCTCATACATCAAGCTGAATATGCCTATGTGGGGGAGAATCCGTTTTTAGCAAATTACGGGTTCCACCCTAGCTTTCACTTCTCCTTGACAGCAGCCTCCCCAAACCCAGTAGTTGCTGTCTGGATCCAACAAATTCACCATATCCAGGAGGAGCTTAAGGACCACCTCCAAGATGTGAAAAGGTACTACAAGCCATATGCAAATAATCGACATCAGGAGGCCCAGCTGTCCGTGTGGATGGAAAGGTCTGGCTTGCAAAAAAACACCTCCATATGAACAAGCCATACTGCAAGCTAGACTCCCAGTTCCTTGGACACTTCCAGATTTGTCAGCAAATCAACCCCATCATCTTCAAATTGCAACTCCCTCGATCACTTAAGATACATCCCGTTTTCCATGTATCCCTCCTGAAGACTTACACAAAGGACCCCTTTGCCAATTGGTCTCAACAGCTGCCCTGCAGGTCCAGGTCCAAGGGCATGGGGAATACATAGTCCATGCTATCCTCATCTCGAAACTGTAGAGGGGGGGACTGTACTACCTAATCGATTGCGGAGGCTAAGGTGCTGAAAATATTCCTGGGAACCTGCTGCCTATGCCTAGGTCCATGTTCCTGACCCAGTAAAAGGGTTTAATCAAGACCATCCAGGCCCAGCACCCACCCAGAGGAAGAGTGCCCCGAAGAGTGGGGTGATATAAGAATTCATTGACTAGAACCTGAGTCTGCAGAGCTGGGGACAGCTGATGTTCCCACAGTGCCATTGTGAGGCCCTGTGGAGTCACAGCCAGGGACCACTGTGGACAGTAGGTGCTGCAGGAAGTACTGCCCAAGGGACTCAGAATGGCAGTACCCTGAGGTCCTCTTATTGTCCAAGTGCCTTAACTAACCCTGGAGGGAGCCCCAGGAAGTTGTCTGGGCACCCACACAGACATTGGGCCTGCAACGATTCCACACCTCACCTCACTTCCTGATCTCCCATCTCTGATCCCAAGCCTGACTGACCCTGACTCTTGTCTCCTGACTCTAGCCTGGTACTACCTTTGATCTG
>NW_027059855.1:0-1723 GCF_011386835.1 Chrysemys picta bellii | reverse complement strand
GTAGAGAGTCCAGGATCCGGGCTATAGCACCCAGGGCGGAGGGGGGGAGGGAGGAGGACTCCGGGCTTGTGGTCCAAGCTCAAGCCACCAAGAGAGATGAAGGGAAGAGACCTGGTCTTCAGCTGCCATCGCGGGGAGATCAGGGCTCCAAGCTTCAGCCGCTGGGGAGGGGGAGGTGGAGGGGAGTCGGGGGGGAGGGTCTAGGCTCAGCGACTCATCCACAGGAGGGCAGGGAGGGAGGTTGGGGCTCTGGACTTCAGCCACAAGAGGGGTGAGGGGGTCAGTGCTCCGGGCTTCAGCCACTGTGGTGACAGTGCACTGGCCCCCAGACCCTCTCACCTGCTCCACCAGAGCGAAACCCAGTCCAGCTTGTCCCGCTGCAGCTCGCAGACCCCTAAGTACAGCCCCACCTTCACCTGGTTCTGCTCAGGGCAGCTGTTAGGCTCCTTGAATTCAAATTTCTAAACTACTTTGTGACTCCCCAGGTACAATGTGATATATTCTGTACATGCAAAGTATCAATCCTTTGTCAGCCCCTCCCAGAAATGAAAATTCCTGTTGCTAATGGTACCAGCCTCTGTCTGTATGTCTATGTGTGTGTGTGTGTGTGTGTATGCATAAGTTTATTGTGATGTCATGTGTGACAAGAGCAAAGACCTTTCTGGTTCAGCATTCTTGCCCTGCCTTCAGTCTGCCAACTTGCTTGGTTGACAACGGCTAGTGAACCCAGGAGCTGATAGACGCGTACTATCCATCTGTCAACAACTTCTTGAATCAGCTATTTCCACAGGTTTTCAGAAGAAGATGAGATTTTACAAAAGGTATTTCCCAGATTCTTTTCCTGCTCCTTAGGTCACACATGACAGGTTGTTGCCGCCTTCATAGATTCTAGGACTGGAAGGGACCTCAAGAGGTCATTGAGTCCAGTCCCCTGCCCTCATGGCAGGACCAAATACTGTTTAGACCATGACTTCTTATGTCTTGCTCACAACACACCTGTTAATGCATCCCAGAATCATGTTTGCTTTTTTGGCAACAGCATCACACTGTTGACTCATATTTAGCTTGTGGTCCACTATAACGCCTAGATCCCTTTCTGCCGTACTCCTTCCTAGACAGTCTCTTCCCATTCTGTATGTGTGAAACTGATTGTTCCTTCCTGAGTGGAGCACTGTGCATTTGTCTTTGTTAACAGGTCATCCTATTTACCTCAGACCATGTCTCCAGTTTGTCCAGAACATTTTGAATTATGACCCTATCCTCCAAAGCAGTTGCAATCCCTCCCAGTTTGGTATCATCTGCAAATTTAATAAGCGTACTTTCTATGCCAATATCTAAGTCGTTAATGAAGATATTGAACAGAACCGGTCCCAAAACAGACCCCTGCGGAACCCCACTTGTTATACCTTTCCAGCAGGATTGGGAACCATTAATAACTACTCTCTGTCAGGTCTGGTCTATACTACCCGCCTGAATCGGCGGGTAGAAATCGACCTCTCGGGGATCGACCGTTGGGACGCGACAATCGATCCCCGAATCGGTGCTCTAACTCCACCAGCGGAGGTGGTAGTAAGCACCGCCGACAAAAAGCGGCAGAAGTCGATTTGCCGCCGTCCTCACAACGGAGTAAGTCGGCTGCAATACGTCGAATTCAGCTACGCTATTCACGTAGCTGAATTTGCGTATCTTAAATCGACTCCCCGCTGTAGTGTAGATGTACCCT
>NW_027059854.1:0-1725 GCF_011386835.1 Chrysemys picta bellii | reverse complement strand
CCTGATCAACTCTGGGCTGGGGCACCGGGGCCGTTTATACAGGGATCCGTCACCCTGTGCTGAGACTCATATAGGAGTCCCTTGGCCAGCGAGGAAGACAATGGGTGCCCCTCCCCACACACTGGGGTAGGCAGTACAGGCACGGAGGGCTGCTGTTCCTGCCAGGCTGCAATGCACCAAGTTGATGAGCGGCTGCTATCTCCGGCACTGCCGTGCCCAGCCGTAATTACCATGCCAGGGAGCAGGCAGTAAATCCCAGCAGAGTGCTCCAGCGGGACTCGCAGATGAAAAGCTTTGCCCTGAGCAGGGCAGCAGCCCGTGGAGCAGTGACGTCAGCAACCTGCCAGCTAGACAGAGCGGCTGCCGCCCGCACTGAGGAAAGGCCCCTCTGAGGGAGGAGCCAGCAGAGTCCGCGCAGCGCCTGGCAATGCTGCTCTCTGCCACATGGAGCATCCTGGGGGTCCTGACGCCACTCCAGCCTCTCTCAGCCCTGGGACCCAGCGTGCCCCCACCAAGCTGTGGAGGTGGTTCTGGGAGCAGCTCCCGATGGCTCAGCCCCCTGCCAGGCCCAGCACATGTGCTCAGGACCAAGGACCCCTCCAGCATTGCTAATGCCCAGCACGTCCACGGGCCTGGCGCCCTACAGTCCAGCCCAGCCCAGCGCCTCTACCTGCTGATCTAGGGCAGCTGCAGTTAGACGTGCCACCTAACAGCCATCACTAGAGGGCACCAGAGAACCACCAACGTCCTTTAGGCAGCTAATAGGGCCAAAGAAAGGAGCTACCAAATGGCTTGGGGAAAGCCTGTCCCCAGGCGAGGGAAGAGATCAGCGCTACAGTGCAGTGTCATGGGCCCTCCTAGCTATGCCATCCTAGACCCCCTCCCTGTATTTCACTAGCCCCTCTGCTCCCCTTTTCACCAGCATGCAACTGCTGGTGCAAGAGCCTTCTCCTCTGCAGTTCCTCCCCATCTCACCTGCCTGAGCTGACAGCGTCTCCTCTCCCCTCCTCCGCCAAGCAGAACAATGCTAGACCTCTTCCTTCAGGAGTGTAAGTGGCTGCGGGCATTGCCAGCCTCCATGCCATCAGTACTCAAATCCCCCTTCGTGGGGGCCACCAGATTCAAGGCCTGGACCACAGGCATGAGAGCAGGGGAGTGATTTTGCTGGAAGCTGTGACCCCAGGGGATGCAGTGGATTCTGTGACAGCCTGCGATAGCAGGAACAGGACTTGATGGCCCAGGGGGCCCTTTCTAGTCCTATGTCCAAATGCAAAGAGGGCAGGGATGTTCACGCTCACACAGGTTGTCCTCTCCCAGGGAAAGGAGCGTGGGCCCAGGTTTCCCAGTCAGACAGACCCCTGGGGGGAGGGCTGCAGGCTGACAGGGTTTGGGTGATCTGTGGAGGCAAGCAATGGGCTTCCAGCCTTTCTTGCATTTTTCTGATCTAACCATCCAGGTTTGCTTTCGGCACCCGTCCCTGCAGGATCTGATGCACAAAGGCAGGCGGGAGAAACAAACTTTCAATTATCTACTTCAGAAGAATGTGAAGTCGGAGCGTTCCTGAAGGTCTCCGTGGGTGCGCTGGAGAGGTGGATTGGGAGCTCACTCCCCTTTGGTGACGGGAGGGGGTGGAATTGTTAGAAAAGAACATTTCTCCCAGCTGTCTGTAGAGCATCTAAGGCCTTGTCTACACTACGGGGGGAGATCGACCTAAGTTACGCAACT
>NW_027059853.1:0-1725 GCF_011386835.1 Chrysemys picta bellii | reverse complement strand
CTTCCCAGCACCCAGCCCCTGCCGGCCCCTACAAACAAACACACAAGAACAACAAGGACAGATGCAAATACTGGTAATTCCCCTCTAATGAGAACTCCCTCTCAAACTCCCCTGTTTGCTGCCGCTGCTCGCAGCTGTACCGCTGCCTGGCTTTGCGGCCGCTTTTATGGGCCCATTGATCAGCCAAGCCCCGCCCCCTATACGCAGGGCTCGGCGTCCTTCCCAGCACCCAGCCCCTGCCGGCCCCTACAAACAAACACACAAGAACAACAAGGACAGATGCAAATACAGGTACGTTCCCCTCCAATGAGAACTCCCTCTCAAACTCCCCTGTTTGCTGCCGCTGCTCGCAGCTGTACCGCTGCCTGGCTGGGCGGCCGCTTTTATGGGCCCCTTGATCAGCCAAGCCCCGCCCCCTATACGCAGGGCTCGGCCTCCTTCCCAGCACCCAGCCCCTGCCGGCCCCTACAAACAAACACACAAGAACAACAAGGACAGATGCAAATACAGGTACCTTCCCCTCCAATGACAACTCCCTCTCAAACTCCCCTGTTAGCCGCCCTGTTTGCTGCCGCTGCTCTCAGCTGTACCGCTGCCTGGCTGGGCGGCCGCTTTTATGGGCCCCTTGATCAGCCAAGCCCCGCCACCTATACGCAGAGCTCGGCGTCCTTCCCAGCACCCAGCCCCTGCCGGCCCCTACAAACAAACACACAAGAACAACAAGGACAGATGCAAATAAAGGTACCTTCCCCTCCAATGAGAACTCCCTCTCAAACTCCCCTGTTTGCTGCCGCTGCTCGCAGCTGTACCGCTGCCTGGCTGGGCGGTCGCTTTTATGGGCCCCTTGATCAGCCAAGCCCCGCCCCCTATACGCAGGGCTCGGCGTCCTTCCCAGCACCAAGCCCCTGCCGGCCCCTACAAACAAACACACAAGAACAACAAGGACAGATGCAAATACAGGTACCTTCCCCTCCAATGAGAACTCCCTCTCAAACTCCCCTGTTTGCTGCCGCTGCTCGCAGCTGTACCGCTGCCTGGCTGGGCGGCCGCTTTTATGGGCCCCTTGATCAGCCAAGCCCCGACCCCTATACGCAGGGCTCGGCGTCCTTCCCAGCACCCAGCCCCTGCCGGCCCCTACAGACAAACACACAAGAACAACAAGGACAGATGCAAATACAGGTACCTTCTCCTCCAATGAGAACTCCCTCTCAAACTCCCCTGTTAGCCGCCCTGTTTGCTGCCGCTGCTCGCAGCTGTACCGCTGCCTGGCTGGGCGGCCGCTTTTATGGGCCCCTTGATCAGCCAAGCCCCGCCCCCTATACGCAGGGCTCGGCGTCCTTCCCAGCACCCAGCCCCTGCCGGCCCCTACAAACAAACACACAAGTACAACAAGGACAAATGCAAATACAGGTACCTTCCCCTCCAATGAGAACTCCCTCTCAAACTCCCCTGTTTGCTGCCGCTGCTCGCAGCTGTACCGCTGCCTGGCTGGGCGGCCGCTTTTATGGGCCCCTTGATCAGCCAAGCCCCGCCCCCTATACGCAGGGCTCGGCGTCCTTCCCAGGACCCAGCCCCTGCCGGCCCCTACAAACAAACACACAAGAACAACAAGGAGAGATGCAAATACAGGTACCTTCCCCTCCAATGAGAACTCCCTCTCAAACTCCCCTGTTTGCTGCCGCTGCTCGCAGCTGTACCGCTGCCTGGCTGGGAGGCCGCTTTTAT
>NW_027059852.1:0-1726 GCF_011386835.1 Chrysemys picta bellii | reverse complement strand
ATACATAAAGTTTGTGTTCTAACTGCCTGGTGGTTTTTGAGCCTTTAGGTTCATGTTTTCAAGCTTTTCTCTGCAACCATGAGGGCTAGATACTTATTTTTTTTAAATGAAAGCTGAGATTCACATATAATCACTTGATTCCACAAGCTGTTGCGGTAAGAAAAGCACCAACTATTATAAATGATATCTATATGACATAGATGATAAAAGCATGTGAGTTGATAGCGTTGAAAATGTTGTTAGAAATCTTTGGGCTTGTGTAAGGTATCAGATAATCCTATCTACAAAACAGGCAGATGCCCCACTTTGCCTGGAGCAAACGCTTCCAGGGAGTTAGGGTGAAATTCATCCTTGTACAGAGGGCCAGCACAAACCTTACATGCTCAAAATAAGGATTGAATGGGACCTAAGTGGTGTGTAGGCCCTGTATTGTGTGTGTGTGTGTGTATAGGGTTTTGCTCAGGGGTGTATTTTACTCTCAAAATTAGTACAGTCTCTATAGCTCATTCAGTTTTTGGCCTCTGCTGAGCTTGCTAACAAGGACGCCAAGTAGGGCTAATATTAGTGATGGTTTTGTGAAGTAGACTCCTGGACTTAGACTAAAACCACCAGCTCATTTCAAAAGCTGACAAATGCCAACAGCTTTCAGTGACAAGTGCCATATCTGAATGTAAACTAGTGACCTAGAAGCCAAAGCCTCTTGTGTCATTTTGCCAATCTCCTGAACCAACTAGTCCCTCCACCTCATTTTTAAGGAAAGCAGAACACTTGACTGCACTGCTGCATGTGATATCCTGGAGTGATTCCATTGCTTGTCTCTCTCTCTCCAATTTGCCAAGGCACAGGAGCATTGTGGAAGCTACAATACTTATAAAACAACCTGAAACTGAAGTCCCCATTTCTACTGTTCAGACCCAGCACCTTGTTGACAATTGGGCCAGATTCTGAGTTTAGTTACACGGGTGTGACTCCAGAGTGAAACCCCTGGAGTGATGACAGAGATACGCCTGTGTCACGGACAGCAGAATTTGGCCCATTATATGGGGTGACCCTTTTTAGCTATGCCACACCTTCTGACTTGAGGAGCAGTGTCAGCCAAAGAGAGAGTCTCTATGAGCTGGGGGGGCCTTTTGAAGGTAGGATGGTAGAAATGGTGATGGAAGCTCTGGAAACTAAGTTATTTTATTAAAAGTGTGAATTTTCCTCCCTTTGAAGGTAATACAACAATAGGGGGTGAGTAGAGCACTCGGAAATGGGGTGGGATTGAGCACTCTGGATGGTCAATACTTGTGTAAAATTATTTTATTTAAGAACTCCAGGACAAGGATAAGAACCTGCAAAAGAGCTAGGCCTTTTGAGATTCACAACATACATATTGTTTTATATAAATTAGATGTATTCAGAATCTTGTGCCTCACCCTGTGGGTAAATATCTTACTATTTTTGCTGAAATAAGCTTGCTATGTTTTTCTTAGCTTTTGTGTCATTAATGTGGCTCTTGTTATCTGCAACAGTGAGCTGCTCTTGTGAAAGATGTTTGTAGGAAAAGCTGTGCTTAGCTCAGTTTAAGGCAGTGATGAAATGACCAGTAGAATGACCGTTATTTCCCTTGCTAAATCTGTTTCTCAAAAGTATCTTGTCCAACAGTGGACATGACTAGACCTTGGCCCTAGGCCTGGGCAGCAGGAGGTAAATTTTGTATCTAGGTTCATTCCGAAAGAATCCA
>NW_027059851.1:0-1730 GCF_011386835.1 Chrysemys picta bellii | reverse complement strand
ACATTGGAGTGTCCTGTATTATTTCTGAGAAGCTGCAGATTGCGTGCCCTCTAGTTTTACCATGACCCCATTCCCCTCCACTTTTTAAGCTTATCTGCTTTCCCCAATTCACTCCAGACCCATTGCTAGGCTGCCAACTCTCCACCTCCTTACTGACCCATTCTGTAATCAAAGGCCCACCTCTTATGTGGTGTATTAGACTGAAATTATACAGGGGAAGCAGTGAAGCAGGACACAGTGAGGGGGAAGAGATTTGGCACGCCTTGGGGAAGCATTAAAATTAAAATCAATTAAATTAAATTTAAACTGGGTTGGCAGCCGGTAGCTCTTACAATTAAAATAGGGTTGGTTTTGCACTTGGAAAGCTATGTGGGAAACAATCCATTTTAATATTAATGACATCTAACTGCCAAGTGGTTTAAATGTTAATAACTCACCAGGGCCCCACAGACACTGGGCCCTTAGCCCAGCACCTTCACACCCATCCCTGTTCTCTGTAATAGTGCTGGGAGTCACCAGATGGCACTATTGTAGTTACAAGTGTTTAAATATGGGGAGTTGGATCCTGGAAATATGGTAGTGTTAGCTGTAGTACAGTTCTTTTTAGAAACTGTGGCGGTACACAAGTCAAATTTGTTTAGCGCCTGAGTCTCCCAGACTGGATTCATTCCTTAGATGCATAGCTGCTGCCTACAGGAAACACACCTAAATAAAACATCACACAGTATCAAAAACGTTACAGGGTGTCAAAAATCCAAGTGCAGAAGGAGCCTAAGAAAGGGCAATGTTACTCTTACTTTTAAATATTTGGGGGCACTCAGATACTACATTAGTAGGGGTGGTCATATAAACACCTAGCCAGAGAGAATGAGAGCACTCTTATTATACAGTTGGCTGCAGTCAGGATGAACAAGAACTTTCCTGAGGAGTGGAAGAAGTTCAAACGATATGCTGAACTCATTTTCAAGGGTTCCAAAGTTAGGGGGAAAAGCTGTAAAAAGGGAGCCAAGGGTCTGCTATAGTAGGCTGTGATGAACATGTCACCTCAACAGCTAAGCCAGTGTTTGCCTGCTATTCATTTTATAGCAAAGTCCAAGGTCCAAGTGAACCCATAGACTGCTTGTGACTGAGTTAAAGTTGATGGCTAAGAAATGTGTAGTGTTCTGTGGAAGCAAATCCAGGTGCATACACTACTACATTGCAACTTGGATTTTATATTTAAACCCTTAAATATAAAATCCAAAATTCAACACAACCAGATGCCTTTCTCCATGATCTAACTGCCATTACCTTCTGTTCAGCAGACCTTGTAGGCCTTCTTACAATATCGCCATCTGGTGACAAGTGGTATTATTACACTCCCCCAGTCCAGGTGCCACATGGTGCCTTGCTGCCACAGCTGACTAACCCCTACTGCACAAGGTGCCTTGCTAGATGAGCTTCAAGCTGGGCAGGTGCACATCCTTAAAGTGCAAGTTTCCCGTCACTCACCCCATATTCTTGGCTTAGTCTACCCTACAAATTTTGCCAGCATAGCTATGTCAGACAGGACTGTAGAAAAAAAAATCACCAACAAAGCCCACAGAAGAGACATGACTATGGCAACAGAAGATTGCTTAGCTAATGTTCAGAGAAGTGGTGTGGCTATGCTTGCAGAAGAACTCCTTCTGCTGGCTTACATTGTGTCTACACTAAGGGGGCTCTGCCAGCATAGCTATACCAGTTCTGTA
>NW_027059850.1:0-1731 GCF_011386835.1 Chrysemys picta bellii | reverse complement strand
CTGCCCTTCTAAGACCCCCCCCAACCGCCCCCCAGGACCCTACCCCCTACCTGTACCGTGACTGCCCAAAACCTTATCCACACGCCTCCCAGAAAGCCCCCCCCGAACTCCCGACCGCCCCCCCCGCTCCTTGTCCCCTGACTGACCCCTCCTAAACCCCCCCACCTGTACCCTGACTGCCCAAAACCTTACACCCCCAACCCCCAGACAGCCCCCCCGAACTCCCTGACCCATCCAACCCTCCCCCCTGCTCCCTGTCTCTTGACTACCCCCCCCCAGAACCTCCCTGCCGCTTCTCTGGCCCCCCGGCCCCCTTACTGTGCTGCAGAGCAGCGGGCTCGGCACGGGGAGGGGAGCAGGGTCGGAGCTCCAGACGGCGATCGGCCCCGATCTGTGAATGCAGGGAGGGAGGGGGAGGGAGGCAGAGGAGGGGGGGTGTCAAGTTTCAGGAGGGAGGAGGGGGAAGTGAAGGAAGGGGGGAGGGAGGGGGAGGGAGGCAGAGGAGGGGGTGTCAAGTTTCAGGAGGGAGGAGGGGGAAGTGAAGGAAGGGGGGAGGGAGAGGAGGGGGGGTGTCAAGTGTCAGAAGGGAGGAGGGGGAAGTGAAGGAAGGGGGGAGGGAGGGGGAGGGAGGGAGAGGAGGGGGGGTGTCAAGTTTCAGGAGGGAGGAGGGGGAAGTGAAGGAAGGGGGGAGGGAGGGGGGGGGAGGGAGAGGAGGGGGGGTGTCAAGTGTCAGGAGGGAGGAGGGGGAAGTGAAGGAAGGGGGGAGGGAGGGGGAGGGAGGGAGAGGAGGGGGGGTGTCAAGTGTCAGGAGGGAGGAGGGGGAAGTGAAGGAAGGGGGGAGGGAGGGGGAGGGAGGGAGAGGAGGGGGGGTGTCAAGTTTCAGGAGGGAGGAGGGGGAAGTGAAGGAAGGGGGGGAGGGAGAGGGAGGGAGAGGAGGGGGGGTGTCAAGTGTCAGGAGGGAGGAGGGGGAAGTGAAGGAAGGGGGGAGGGAGGGGAGGGAGGGAGAGGAGGGGGGGTGTCAAGTTTCAGGAGGGAGGAGGGGGAAGTGAAGGAAGGGGGGAGGGAGGGGGAGGGAGGCAGAGGAGGGGGGGTGTCAAGTTTCAGGAGGAGGAGGGGGAAGTGAAGGAAGGGGGGAGGGAGGGGGAGGGAGGGAGAGGAGGGGGGGTGTCAAGTTTCAGGAGGGAGGAGGGGGAAGTGAAGGAAGGGGGGAGGGAGGGGGAGGGAGGGAGAGGAAGGGGGGTGTCAAGTGTCAGGAGGGAGGAGGGGGAAGTGAAGGAAGGGCTCTGGCTCTGCTCTGGCTGTCGGAGCCCCGGCTGCTCTGTAAGCCGCGCGCACGCTCTGTATGGGGGGGGGGGGGGAAGAGGGGAAGTCGGACATTGACAAATTCCCCCCGACGCTATTTTTAACTTGAAAAAGCCGGGGGGAATCCGGACGAATGGTAACCCTAGATAGGTAAAGAGATTAGGAGCATCCACATGGCTTGTACAAAATAAGGTGATGGCATGTTTGCCTACCAGGGAAGTGTATAGTTCTTTGTGGGCTATCTGTATGTATGTGTGTGTGTGTGTGTGTGTCTGTCTGTCTGTCTGTATGAGTGTGTGTGTGTGTGTGTGTGTATGGCTGTGTGTGTCTGTCTGTGTGTGTGTATGGCTGTGTGAGTGTCTGTATGTCTGAGTGTGTGTGTATGTGTAGAAATTTTGAACAGCTTGTCAAGTATATCTATATTTTTCC
>NW_027059849.1:0-1733 GCF_011386835.1 Chrysemys picta bellii | reverse complement strand
CTTGGCCAAGTCTCTTCCCCTCTTGCTGCCTCGGTTTCCCCTTCCAGCCTTTGCCTATTGAGACTGGGCGCTCTCTGGGCAGGGACTGTCTCTGCAGTGCCTGGCACAACAGGGCCCTGAGCTCAGACCAGATCTCTAGGTGGCACCTTACTGTGAAATATACACCGTGAGCTGCTTGCACAGATGGGGAAACCGAGGCGGGGGGATGGCAGTAACATGGCCGGTTTCTCACAGGGAGTCTGCGGCAGAGCCGGGAACAGAACCCAGGAGTCCTCAGCCACAAGCCCCCGGCGCTACGCGGCGCCAGAAGAGACACAACGACGCAGCATCAATTAAGACGCTTCGTCAAGGGAAATCCAGGCCAAGGCCACAAGGCGCTGCCAGGCCCAGCCATGGCCGTCAGGAGGCACTTGTGTTGCAGTTGGGCCCCTGCTCAGGATCGGGGCCCCACTGCGCCAGGCGCTGCACAGATGCACTGCAGGAGACCATCCCTGCCCCCAAACCAGCAGCACCAGTATAGCCATTATCCCCTATGAGGAGCTAAAGGAGTAGCTCCATTTGCTGGCAGCGCTAGTGTAGCTGTTATCCGCCCTGTGCACCAGCCCCTAGAGGCGCATGCTACTCTCCTTTTCCCCCAGCATCCTGGTTCCTCGTCCGTCAGAGACCTCTACACCTGCGGAGGACGTAGGAGACCCAGGAGATCCAGCCCCCCAGGTGCCCATCACCCCTACCCCCACCCAGCCCCCTTCAGGAGACACCAGCCTGGGACTGCCTATGCTGAGCCCTCCCCCCATCCTCCGCACCTGAGCTCTCCCGCTCCCAGCCCTGCCTTGCTCTGCTCTCCCGGGGCGGGGACCACACTCCCCCCCAGAAGGGGCGCATCTAATCGCTTCCTGCCAGTGGCCCGGCGTTACTCAACTTCCTACCTTCTGCACAGCCTGCACAGACCCAGGACTGCAGACAGCGCTGAGAGGAACAAGCTCTGGTCTACCTCCAACCACAGCTCCCGGGCCCATGGCGTCCCCCTTCCCCACCAGGAGCTGGGGGCAGGTAAGTCCAAGCCTTGATTTGACAGATTGCAGGAGCCGGCTATGCAGCAGGGACAGCCGTCTACCAGCACCAGAGATGGGGGGAGCCCACATCTCCATCCCTCCCGGCAGCCCAGACAGAGAGAACCCAGAGACCAGCCCTACAGTCCAGCCAAAGAATGGAACCCAGAGTCCCACTCCCCTCCCAGAACCAGGGGGAGAACCCAGGAGTCCCTCCCCCTCTAACCACTAGCCCCCACTCTCCTCCCAGTGCTGGGGATAGAACCCAGGAGTCCTGGCTCCCAGCCCTCCCCCTCTAACCACTAGACCCCACTCCCCTCCCAGTGCTGGGGATAGAACCCAGGAGTCCTGGCTCCCAGCCCCCCTGCTCTAAGCCACTAGACCCCACTCCCCTCCCAGTGCTGGGGATAGGACCCAGAAGTCCTGGCTCCCAGCCCCCCTGCTCTAAGCCACTAGACCCCACTCCCCTCCCAGAGCCAGGGAGAGAACCCAGGAGTCCTGAGTCCCGGCCCCACCTTTTCTAACACTGGAGTGGGGGTGTGCATAGGGGGCAGCAGCCAGGACTCCTGGGTCCCTCTCAGCAGGCTGCTGCCCCAGCACTGGGCACGCCCAGAGGAGTCAGGCCCCCAAGCCAGCCTGTGGGTCAGGTGAAGCACGAGGGCATTGGAGCGTACCTGTAACCAG
>NW_027059848.1:0-1737 GCF_011386835.1 Chrysemys picta bellii | reverse complement strand
ATGGTGAGAGAGTCTCACAGAAATGCTCCCCTCGTGAGAGAGACTGCCCTGCCTGGGCCACTCCGTCCCCCTAGGGAGCCAGGCAAGCCCAGGACAGCGGCATTGCCAATGATGGGACAACAGCCTGCCCACCACATCGAATTCCACATAAGGCGTGAGCATCTCGACATGCAGTGGGGGCTGCTCACCCTGGACCCAGAGCCTCCGGCAAAGCTGCCTCACGCCGTCCCAGCCAGGGGAGCTGGGGTGGAATTCAGTGAGATGGAGACCGATTTCCTGCTCAATGAGGTCAGGGAGAAGTTGGACTGGCACACGCAGCGGAAGAAGCTGCAGCAGGAGTGGGGTTTGCCGGATGCCGTGTGGAAATCCCGGCGGGCTTTCCTACCCCCGGTTCCCAAGCTGTCCTCCCTGAAGGCAAAGCCCGAGGTTGAGGTGGTTCCCATCCTTGAGGAGCTGCTCTTCCTTGGGAGGGACGTTAAAAAGCAGCTGGAGGTCCACATTACAAAGATGCAAGTGCAGGAAAGATCGGAACTGCCCATGAGGATCCAGGATTCCCTGAGGAGGTTCATGTCTCCTTCCCCAGAGGAGAGAGGCCGGCTCTCTCACCCTACGTGCGGGGGCATCGTGACTCCATACCTGTCACCATTTCAGCTGCGTTCCAAGAAGGCTCGGTCTATTCAGTTGCCTCTAAGGGCCCCCAGTCAGAGGTGGCTGGAGGATGTACATGCCCTACCCACCGACAGAAGGCAGCAAATGGCCAGGTCTTACTCCTGGAAGCATCCTGGGGCAGCAGCATCGAAAGGGCAAGAAACGTCAGACCAACTATCTGCTGAGCTGCATGGGCTTCGAGACATCACGGCTCCACACGGGTTCGATGGAACTGTGAATTCAAAGCTCTCCAGGGACCAACCACCAATCAGAGTTTGCAAGAAGTGCAATAAGGTTCGACGGAAGAGACCAGCTGGCTCTGCAGGTGCTGACTTGCCCAGAATTCCACAGCGATGGACTCCAGGTGACTCCTCACCGTCATCCAACCTCAACAAGATGCCAGTGGTGTGGCTCCTTCCAGCAGACAGGAGCAATACGCAGGATGGAATGGGGAAAACGGCCCCCACCAAGCAACCAAAGATGGTGTCCATTGCTATGAGTACAACAGGGCTTTCGCAAGCTGGGGAGAAAGCAACTGGGAGTCCTGACGGTTCTCCTCCAAAGCCAGCAAAGGCCTCCAGAGCTAGGACACCATCCCCTTCAAGGAGCAAAGATCCAGTTCTCAAACGGATCTTAATGTGTCTCAAGAAAACCTTCGCCAAACTTCAAAACAAAGCGAAGTCCCAAATGTCCAAGGACTCTCGTTCAAGAAGACCTGGTACTAAATTTACAAAGCCACCCTTTTGGAAGGCAAGGGCCTCCAAGGGTGTCTTGTAGTAGTATAAAGCCCTACCGTCAACCCTGCCCCTTGGCCCCTTAAGTCCCACCCATGGGGGTATTACTTCCGGGGTCAAGCCGGACACATGACCGGAAGCAAAGTGTGTCATGGGACCCCTATAAAAACTACCCGCTGCCCTCTACCAATCAGGATGGGTTTCGCCCGCATAGGCCTGCCCCGAGAGGAGATTTGACCAATATGGGGGAGTTCCAGGGTGGGGTGACCCATCCGGAAAGGGTTCATGTGACCCCTCTAAGAACTCCTCCCACCGCCTTGTACCAATCACGATGGGTTTCGGTCGCATAGGACCG
>NW_027059847.1:0-1739 GCF_011386835.1 Chrysemys picta bellii | reverse complement strand
TCCAATGAGAACTCCCTCTCAAACTCCACTGTTAGCCGCCCTGTTTGCTGCCGCTGCTCGCAGCTGTACCGCTGCCTGGCTGGGCGGCCGCTTTTATGGGCCCCTTGATCAGCCAAGCCCCGCCGCCTACTAAGGGCTCGGCGTCCTTCCCAGCACCCAGCCCCTGCCGGCCCCTACAAACAAACACACAAGAACAACAAGGACAGATGCAAATACAGGTACCTTCTCCTCCAATGAGAACTCCCTCTCAAACTCCCCTGTTAGCCGCCCTGTTTGCTGCCGCTGCTCGCAGCGGTACCGCTGCCTGGCTGGGCGGCCGCTTTTATGGGCCCCTTGATCAGCCAAGCCCCGCCCCCTACTCAGGGCTCGGCGTCCTTCACAGCACCCAGCCCCTGCCGGCCCGAACCAACAAACACACAAGAACAACAAGGACAGATGCAAATACAGGTACCTTCTCCTCCAATGAGAACTCCCTCTCAAACTCCCCTGTTAGCCGCTCTGTTTGCTGCCGCTGCTCGCAGCTGTACCGCTGCCTGGCTGGGCGGCCGCTTTTATGGGCCCCTTGATCAGCCAAGCCCCGCCCCCTACTCAGGGCTCGGCGTCCTTCCCAGCACCCAGCCCCTGCCGGCCCCTACAAACAAACACACAAGAACAATAAGGACAGATGCAAATACAGGTACCTTCTCCTCCAATGAGAACTCCCTCTCAAACTCCCCTGTTAGCCGCCCTGTTTGCTGCCGCTGCTCGCAGCTGTACCGCTTCCTGGCTGGGCGGCCGCTTTTATGGGCCCCTTGATCAGCCAAGCCCCGCCCCCTACTCAGGGCTCGGCGTCCTTCCCAGCACCCAGCCCCTGCCGGCCCCTACAAACAAACACACAAGAACAACAAGGACAGATGCAAATACAGGTACCTTCTCCTCCAATGAGAACTCCCTCTCAAACTCCCCTGTTAGCCGCCCTGTTTGCTGCCGCTGCTCGCAGCTGTACCGTTGCCTGGCTGGGCGGCCGCTTTTATGGGCCCCTTGATCAGCCAAGCCCCGCCCCCTACTCAGGGCTCGGCGTCCTTCCCAGCACCCAGCCCCTGCCGGCCCCTACCAACAAACACACAAGAACAACAAGGACAGATGCAAATACAAGTACCTTCTCCTCCAATGAGAACTCCCTCTCAAACTCCCCTGTTAGCCGCCCTGTTTTTGCTGCCGCTGCTCGCAGCTGTACCGCTGCCTGGCTGGGCGGCCGCTTTTATGGGCCCCTTGATCTGCCAAGCCCCGCCCCCTACTCAGGGCTCGGCGTCCTTCCGAGCACCCAGCCCCTGCCGGCCCCTACAAACAAACACACAGGAACAACAAGGACAGATGCAAATACAGGTACCTTCTCCTCCAATGAGAACTCCCTCTCAAACTCCCCTGTTTGCCGCCGCTGCTCGCAGCTGTACCGCTGCCTGGCTAGGCGGCCGCTTTTATGGACCCCTTGAACAGCCAAGCCCCGCCCCCTACTCAGGGCTCGGCGTCCTTCCCAGCCCCTGCCGGTCCCTACAAACAAACACACAAGAACAACAAGGACAGATGCAAATACAGGTACCTTCTCCTCCAATGAGAACTCCCTCTCAAACTCCCCTGTTAGCCGCCCTGTTTGCTGCCGCTGCTCGCAGCTGTACCGCTGCCTGGCTTGGCGGCCGTTTTATGGGCCCTTTGATCAGCCAAGCCCAGCCCCCTAGTCAGGGCTCGGCGTCCTTCCCAGG
>NW_027059846.1:0-1740 GCF_011386835.1 Chrysemys picta bellii | reverse complement strand
AGATCGAGACAGCTTGTTTTGGTTCATATAAATTGTAGTGTGAAAGATAAGCAAAAACAAACATTACCATTTGGAGCTGAGCAAATGTTAATGTTATTACGAAACAGACTGTTACATTCTTTCAACTGTGTACAGTACTTGTTTGGTATGGTCCAGGTTTTGACTGATTTGTCTGTTGTAAAAAGGTTGACTTGGAAATTAGCTCACTTAGGTATCTTAAGTAATTATATTAGATTCTTAAAATCATGATCTTGTATTGTCTGTGAATTGAGACTGTTTAATCTGCTGAAACTGGCACACAGTGCAAAAAATTAGTAATATTTTACCATAGTACATATCAAATTATATGTTTTCTCTCTCATTGTTTTTACTCTTTAAATTTACACCAAATTCTGCTGAGATAGTAATTAGAAATGTTCTTGCTCCAAATCTTGGATCATAGAATACAGATGTCATATGAGATGTAATATGCTCAACTGGACTAAAATTTTACTAAACCATTTTCTGCTACTTTTTAAAAAATCAACATTTGTTTTTATCAGATTAGAGTCTGAAGTTTTTATACTTCAAATTAAGACATCTGTCTCTGTTAGAGTTGGGTGAATATTGCAAACAGCAGATTCACTTTAACAGAATTCAAAATCCTTTTTATTTTCTTTAAGATGTTAATTATTCTCCATGAGTAATTTGCCCATTCCAAGTCTCTGTAAAATGTTCCTTGGGTGTGAGATATTTGGGCAGATTCACTACTCTCATGAGTGGGCAAACGCCACAGTGGAATTGTGCCCACTTTTAACAGTAGTAAATATGTGTTTATAAAACTGCTTTTAATGTCAGACTTCTTCAAATGCCATTCATACTCCACCTTTATTACACACTGTGCTATAAATACACCTCTACCCCGATATAACGCGACCCGATATAACACGAATTCAGATAGAACGCGGTAAAGCAGTGCTCGCGGGGGGGGGGAGAGGGAGAGCTGCGCACTCCGGTGGATCAAAGCAAGTTCGATATAACATGGTTTCACCTATAATGCGGTAAGATTTTTTTGGCTCCCGAGGACAGCGTTATATCGGGGTAGAGGTGTACACAGTTTTTTGAGTCCACAGTAAAATAATCTAAACCAGGGGTTCTCAAACTTCATTGGTTAATATACTGCTTTCTTAAAAAAATTGTGAACTGAAAGGATGGAATATCAAGCTCATGTACCACAATTAGGGAACCCTTGATCTAACCTGTAATCATGTACTTTCCTAAAGGTTGAAATTGCTATCTATGTAGCAGAATATAATTTTATCATGAGTATTTATAAGGTCACAATATTTATGTGGCTTTTAATTGAGATTTAATCAAGAAAAATTTTCCCTGAGAAACACAAGACTCACTTCCGCTTTTGGAGAGACCTCTTAGCTGAGTGGAGTGATATGAATCCCTCTTGCCAGAGAGTATGATCTCTGGCATTGCTAAATTGATTTTATAATCTGAGGGAACTAAAAGGACCCTGGAGACCTATTATGTTTGTTTGCTCTATTCCTTTGTTAGATGTGCTCTGGCAAATTTTCCTTCTTATAAATCTTTGCACATTTTGTTTTCAAATCATCCCATCACTATTTGTCTTTCATGCACTATAATGTTTTGTCCATTGAGTTAGTCTTTATACTTTGTCTGGTTTTGGCTTTCCATCATTTATTTTTTTGCTTTTGTTCCTTTTAGTTTCTTTATAGTAGTCACCCGTTT
>NW_027059845.1:0-1741 GCF_011386835.1 Chrysemys picta bellii | reverse complement strand
AAATGGCCACCAGCTCTCATAATTGTTGACAGGAATGAGGCTAAAGCTGCCTTTAAGGAAAGACATCCTCTTTCAATATGAACACCTCTGCCATTATTTCCAAAGCAGTAAAGTCAAGCTGCCCTCACAGAAGCTGGTAGTCCATGTCCGCACAGAGAGCCGTCCTTGAGAATAGAAGATGCAAGCTGCTTTGAAAGAGGGCCGTTCCTCTTGGTATCTTCTGAAGAAGAATTTTACTCTGGAAATATTTTGATTCAAATTGAGGGCTAGGGACAGAGCATCTTTTGGGGACAGAGAGTCACCAGCTTTCAAACTCGCTTCTACTTTGGTCCACAATCCCTTGGATGTGTTAACATTCTGGGAATGTGGTCAAGCACATCTTCTTTCCCAGGCTAGATTTGGGAAGATGTGTGGATGAGCTGATGCCTCCAGCATGTCTTTGGTTGAAGCTTGTAGGTTACTTTTATAGTTACAAAAGACAATTCTCTAACCTAGGACTTGTTTTTCAGATCTTCAGTTTTGACGTACCTGTTTCAAATTAGGAAGAGCACCTACAGCCTGTGATACAACCCCCACCTTTTCATGTTCTCTGTATGTATATATATCTCCTTACTATATGTTCCATTCTATGCATCCGATGAAGTGGGCTGTAGTTCACGAAAGCTTATGCTCAAATAAATTTGTTAGTCTCTAAGGTGCCACAAGTACTCCTGTTCTTTTATTAAAAAAATCAGCTCCTCGCTAGAAGCTGATGCTGCATCACTGACCACCAAGTTCAATGAATGAGAACTGCATGGGACAAAAAAAGCTCGAGGGTTTAACACTCGGATCAGTGTCTGCGCTCCTCTCTTCTTTCCTCTCATGTTGACACCATTATCGTAGACCTGACCTCTCATGTCAGCTATCGCAATTCCCATATCTTCCAGCTTTTTAAGAAGCATATTTGCCATTCCAGCTCCTGTAGTATCATCAATGTCAATACATTCTAGAAAATGCTCTCTGACAGCCACCATTGCAGGGACATTTTCACTAGGTTCTGTTGTTGTTACAACACGCACCATTAAAGTCATTTGTTCCGTACGGCTGATGTCGGTGTGCAGTCCAGAATAACAGAGTTATATCTTGCTGACTTCAGATCTGCCACAATCTTCTCTTTGACTTTTGTTGCCAGTAATTGTATGATCTCATTTTGAATTATTTTTCCAAGGTCGTGGGGTGTGTCCATTTCTTGGGTGGTGACTCTTCTTAGATGCTCCTTTAGTACAGCATCAAACTCATCCATCAGCTCCACAATTTTAAGGAAGTTTCCATTGTTTGGCACATACAGCTGATCTGAAGTGCCACGCAGTGCTAGGTTTTGGGTAGCAAGCATTCTCACAATGGCAATGAGCCTTTTCAGAACATTTTGCCAGTAAAGAGACTCTGATGCAATCTTCTCTTGATGCTGATCATCTATGGTGGCCTTTAACCTTAGTCTCATCTCAAGTTCTTTCCACCTATGGAATGCTCTCGCTTGATTTGCTGCCTTCTCATGGCATGCCAGATTTCTAGCCAGATTTTTCCAGTCCTTTGCTCCTGTAGAACCCAATGTGGCTGGAACATTAAACTGGAAGAGTTTGCAACAAAAACAGTATGCAGCATTCTGGGTTTTTGAGTACATAAGCCATGGCCTCTCCACTTTGTCACCATTGGGGATTTCACACAAGTAATGTGTTGGAAGGAAACTTCTATTTTCATTAAA
>NW_027059844.1:0-1741 GCF_011386835.1 Chrysemys picta bellii | reverse complement strand
TATTCAGTGAGTTAGAAAGCAAATTTTAAAGGACTCACTAAAAGGCAAACCTGTGTCTATGCAAATTTCCCCCTGTCAAGGCTGCTTCCCCACTTTGAACTTTAGGGTACAAATGTGGAGGCCTGCATGAAAACTTCTAAGCTTAACTACCAGCTTAGATCTGGTCCGCTGACACCATCCCAAAGCTAGTTCCCTTCCCTGGGTAGCCTTGAGAGACCTTCATCAATTCCCTGGTCAATACAGATCCAAACCCCTTGGATCTTAAAACAAGGAGAAATTAACCATCCCCCTCCTTTCTCCCACCAACTCCTGGTGGATCAAGATCTAACCCCCTTGGATCTAAAAACAAGGAAAAATCAATCAGGTTCTTAAAAAGAAGGCTTTTAATTAAAGAAAAAGGTAAAAATCCTCTCTGTAAAATCAGGATGGGAAAATAACTTTACATGGTAATCAAACTTAAAGAGCTCAGAGGACCCCCCTCTAGCCTTAGGTTCAAAGTACAGCAAACAGAGATAAACACTCTAGTAAATGGTACATTTACAAGTTGAGAAAACAAAGATAAACTAACACGCCTTGCCTGGCTGTTTACTTACAAGTTTGAAATATGAGAGACTTGTTCAGAAAGATTTGGAGAACCTGGATTGATGTCTGGTCCCTCTCAGTCCCAAGAGCGAACAACTTCCCAAACAAAGAGCACAAACAAAAGCCTCCCCCCCCCCGCCCCAAGATTTGAAAGTATCTTGTCCCCTTATTGGTCCTTTGGGTTAGGTGTCAGCCAGGTTACTTGAGCTTCTTAACCCTTTACAGGTAAAAGGACTTTGGAGTCTCTGGCCAGGAGGGATTTTGTAATACTGTACACAGGAGAGCTGTTACCCTTCCCTTTATAGTTATGACACCCCCAATGTAGGTTTCAGCTGAGTGCCTGAGGCAATAGAAAATTAAGACACCACAGAAATCAAATGTACAGGCCTAGAAATAATAAAGATAAACAAAGTGTCCCTGATGGGAAGTAAATACAAAAATACAACATACAGACCAGCTTGCCAATTGCCTTAGATAATTAAATAGTATTACCTCAGTACTCACTATAGTAAATACACAGTAGGGATATATAGGAAATATTGCAAACATTGAGGTAACCTTGGCTATTTACCTAAGGCAATCTTAGAACATTTTTAAGAGTGATTACGATAATAGATTGGATTCATTCCTGTGTCTAAAAGATACCAGATTCTTTCCGAGGAGAAATGATAGGCCAAGGTCATTACTAGCTTACACCAGTTCTGAATTGGGTCCAACATTCTAAAATAATCAGCGTTTACAACAATGGAAAAGTCAATTCAGGCTACGGTATATCCCCTACTGGCCACATTTTGAGCATTTCTTATTAATGAGTGTAAGTACAATGTTGTAATCAATTATTGATATCTTGTTGCCCATGCCTGTGGAATGTAAACATTTTTCATTCCATCACAGCCACTAATCTGCTGAGGGATTTGTGTGTGTTTGTTCAGAAAACCTATATCATGTGAAAGCCACTTATCATAGTGAATAAAGGAAGGATATTAGTTATTGTCATTAATGGAAAGCCTTTCATTTTTATTCATAAATGCTCATGAGGTCTAATATCATGCTGCTCCACCTGGCACTTTTAAAAACATTTGTTTGGAGGTGTCTGCATTTGTTTACTGAAGTTTCATTTGTTTGGTTCCAAATAATTTCGTTCCTAAAATCTGTATTC
>NW_027059843.1:0-1743 GCF_011386835.1 Chrysemys picta bellii | reverse complement strand
CGAATCTCCCAAAGATGGTCAGGGGCACACTGCTGTGTGCTGGGCATAGCTATCTGCAGCTGTGCTCGGGCTGCTGGGCTGCCCGATCTTCTGGGCAGGGACCATGAATATAAGAACGGCCATACTGGGTCAGACCAAAGGTCCATCTAGCCCAGTATCCTGTCTGCCGACAGTGGCCAATGCCAGGTGCCCCCGAGGGAATGAACTTGGTGGCAAGAATACTGTGGGAGACCGTATCAAAAGCTTTGCTAAAGTCAAGGAATAACACATCCACTGCTTTCCCCTCATCCACAGAGCCAGTTATCTCATCATAGAAGGCAATTAGGTTAGTCAGGCACGACTTCCCCTTGGTGAATCCATGCTGACTGTTCCTGATCACTTTCCTCTCCTCTAAGTGTTTCATCATTGATTCCTTGAGGACCTGCTCCATGATTTTTCCAGGGACTGAGGTGAGGCTGACTGGCCTGTAGTTCCCCGGATCCTCCTCCTTCCCTTTTTTAAAGATGGGCACTACCTTAGCCTTTTTCCAGTCATCTGGACTTGTTTCCTTTGCCCCTCTGGCTGACTCAGCATCTTCCCTCCCTGGCATGGAAGGGTGAAAGGCTCAGCTCTGCAGCAGTGGAGGTACCCTACGTGCAGCCTCCAGAATAGCTTTCCTCCATTTTGTGCAGCCAAAGTGGTCCTGTGCCAATATAGCATCTGCATCCAACACCAACACCAGAGCCAGGATTCCACAGCATTGATGCCTGCTAGAATTGTGGCATTCCTGGTTATAAGGAATTCCTCTTAGAACAAGACCTCAAATGATGTGAATGCCTGCGGACACTGGGCATGCAGGAGGAACGGTCTGGCCTTTCCCCTCACGGGAAGGAGGAATCAGCGCCCTGCTCGGGAGGTCGTGGTGGATCTAGCTGGCTTTGCTGAAGCTGCTGGGTCTAAAATGAATTGTCTCTTGCTCAGTTCCAGGCTCCCCCACCGGGATAAAAGCCTTCCCATCTTCTGCCAGCAGCATGGTTGTGTCCTGGCTTCCCCCCAGCTAAGTCGAACAGGATCATCCGGAAGTACACCATCTTCTACTCCAGCCCTGGGTCCGGACAGCCGGTAAGTAGGACACGAGGAAGCGTGGGTGATTGGGCGGGTGCTTGGCAGTGAGGAATTAACTTTTCTGCTCAGAAAAGACTGCATGCATCCCTGGAGGGCATGCATGAAAACACCCTGGCCCCCCACCCCCAATATGCACCCCCAGCTAGCAGAGCAGCCTTGGGCTGCCTAGCAGCCTGGCATCAGATGTGGTAAATGGGCACACTGGGCTTGCCGTAGGAGGGAGCTGGGAAACTTTCAGCTCAGTGCTCAAGGGGTCAGAAAGCACCTGGGGGCCCCTCAGCTACACGAGCTAATGGGTCAAATGGAAATGTAGGTGGGAAAGCCTAGGCGCCTTCTCACACTCCTAGCTGTCACCCCTTGTTTATTTAACAACCTGCCCCACTAGAGTCAAACCCAGGGCACAAGTCCCTGCCACTCGACCTAAACAAGTAACTGTTCGCAGATAGGAGTAGTGGGCTGTTATCCTCTGCATGGACCATCCCGAGGAAGGGGACATAACATTTGTCTAGGATTTTGCATTTATTGCCTCTTGCTCATCTGACCCTATGCATTCCTAATGCTCATAATCTAAAGGCACCTCTTAGCAGTGATAGCAGAAGCCCACTGCCCTGAGTATTGAAGCGAATCAGTTGTTTTTAC
>NW_027059842.1:0-1743 GCF_011386835.1 Chrysemys picta bellii | reverse complement strand
AGATACAGAACCCAGCCCTTGTTGCTGCCAACTTAGATGGGCAGAAGGGTTACACTTACATATAAAAAGAGAGAGAGAGAGAGAGAGAGAGAGAGGAGAGAAAAGGATAATGTTTTTTAGTGAAAGTCAGATACTCAAAATTTAGGAAATACCAGCAGTAAGGTTGTCTGTACGTTGCTAATTCTCCTGCCCCCTTATGCAGATACATTATGATACAGTCTAATTTCAGGCACACATACTATTTGTTCCCCACAGCTCCTGCATCATTGACTGCACTGGGTGGCTGCTGCCCATGGAAACATTTTCAAAAGCACCAAGTGATTTAGGGACTTAACTTTCAATTTCGTAAGTCACTTAGGAGCTCCATACCATGAAGACTTCAGCATCTGTTTGCCTAGGTCCCAATTGCAAAGGGGACTTAGGCTCCTGGTCACTTAGGCGTTTTTGGAAGTTTTACCTCAGATGATTAAAGCCAAAATTTCCAAAGTCTTCTCTAACTTGGGGTGGTGGGACACCAATCGGAGACCTCCCAGAGCCTGATTCTTCAGAGCACTCACCATTTCTGTAGCACTTGATGTGTTCAAAGTACTGTCCAAACTTTAGTTAATCCTCACAAAGCTCCTGGGCAGTAGGTGGGTATTATTATCCCCTCCATTTTACAGATGGTGAAAGTGAGGGTATGTGAGGCCTTGCTCAGGTCACTCAGAACTGTCAGACACGGTTACTGCTCTGCCTCAGCAAGTGAGAGCTTTGTGCTGCTCAGCTATTGTCAGCTCCCTGCCACACCAGCTCGCCTGCCCGGCTAGCAACGCCTCAGGATTCTGTCAGTCCAAACCTCGCCTTACCGGGAACCATCAGTCAACCCCAGTGTCCGAGTTCCCCAGAGACATCATTCGGCTGCGGTCAGTCACTCTCACTGGGTACTCACAGAAGTTATCAAGTGCGCTGCCTCCAAAGAGATACGAGCCTGCTAGTTTGGCTGAGGATTTTACCCTTCAGTTTTATACAGTGCACTGGGATGGTTTTGTGATAAAACTAGAGTGAATCTATTAACAAAGAACAGATATTTAAGGAATAATAATTAGGAATGGCAGACACAGGTATAATAAGTAAAACAAAACAAAACATGCTTTCTAGTGACTCAAAAAGTAACTCCATCAAGTTACAGTCTCTGTCTAAGCAGATTTTTCACCTAATCAGTTCCAGCTACACTTGTTTTCCAGACCAAGAAGATCCACTTTACATGAGCTCAAAGGGCGCTGCTCCTCTTTTGACCCTGAGGTGACAGATAACAAAATGGCTTTTTGCCTCTGCTCAAATCTTCCCAAAGTTCATTCACCCTGTTTGAAGAGGCAGGAAGGCTTCCTGGGGGTGCAGCCTCCATCCCCCATCGAGATTGTTAAGGGGTCATCGTCCCCTACTTGTTTGCCTGATGGCTCTGTTTACTTTACATGTACATGGAGTTTTCTTTGCTTTGCTTTCAACTTAATTAATTTACAATGGAGACACAGTCAAGCCAGCAAAACAACAGCCCTTTGTTTAGGACAGCTGGGCTTAGGCGCACATCTATTGTCCCAATGGCTTTGTTTACCTTACACATAAATGGACTTTTCTTTCTCTTTGCTCTCACCTTGCTTATGTGGAAGCAGAGAAAGAACTGACAGGAAGGGGATGCAATGCATGACAGTTCTTCCTCTGCTTCCACACTTAATTTACATTGGAGACACAGTCAAGCCAGCGAAA
>NW_027059841.1:0-1743 GCF_011386835.1 Chrysemys picta bellii | reverse complement strand
GCACAAAGAATTACATCCTCTTACTTGTTAATACCGGTTGTTATGCTTGTAAATGTGGAGATCATTGTGATGAGTCACAGAATTCCTATTAATTCATTAAACAAACAAACACATCAATTAAAAAAACAAAACTAAAACCAAATCAATGGCCCTAGAAAATAACCCTTGTCTATCCCAGTGGGATGCAATCTGGGGGATTGTGCTTGTGTGACTCCTCAGTAGGCAAAGTAACACAGTTAGCCCATGTCTTGATGTCAATAAATAGACTAAGCCTTGGACGCTCTGCACTTCCTGGGACAGTGCGTCTGAGAACTGTTATGTTGTATCAATACAATGTCTGTTGTTATAATGGGTGAACCTGAAGCTCTAGCCCAGAGCAGGTATTAATTTTGTATCCTATCTCACCTTCTCCAGAGCTCATAAAGTAACAATACATCGGTAAACTGGTGGAGATCAATGGATATGTTGATATACACCGGCTAAGAATCTGGCCCCAAACATTTGGTAGCAACAAGGTGGAATTTCAAACTAGGTTCAGAAATCTTGAAAATGCTTTTGAAATGTCCCTAGTGAAAACAATCCAGGGAGATTTGGAGGCAAGCTATCAAAGCAAAAGATATAAGCATTTAACCCCTCAGGGGTTCAGGTGGGATTTTCCAATACAGTGTACGGGGCTCAGTTTCTAGTTTAACTGCGCATTTTCCCTAACAGATTAAACATAGTTGTTGCAGATGAGGAGAAATATATTTTGCTTCTGCAACAGGACGTTGTACATCTTTCTTTGCTTTGGACTTTTTTCTTCTTTTATGAAAGGGGCAGAATATGATGAGAACCTCCCTGTATCACCACTAAGAAAGCCTCAAAGAATCCGCATGTATTTGAATGACTTGTCATTGACAAAGTATTTGTTGTTTTCCAAATATTTGTGATTGATGTGCAGTTCATTATTTCCTGATGGAAGTGAAAAATTCAGCATGTCCCAGTAACTATTTGCCCAATCTTTGTTTTTCTTTCTGGCGGATTTGAACACCTGAGTATGGGCAATCTTTCAGCTACTCTGTACGGACTCCTTTAGCAGTCCAATTTCCATCCCTAAAATTTCACCTGCCCATTAGCAAATGCCGCAGAAGCACCGTTCCCCAGCTAGAAAGAGAGAATCTAGGGTCTGATTTTCAAAGGTTTTGAGTACCTCTAGACACCACTGACTTCAAGGGAAGTTGAGGTGCCTAAGATCTCTGAAAAATCTTTTAACCTCAAGTAGTGTCATTCCTTACAAAGTAAGGTACCATTCAGTGTGAGTATAGGTGGAACAAATGGACATTAAAGGAGTTTGCAGACATTGTCACCTATCATTCCACTTGCTGAGTCCAGAGTCTCCTGTATCTCTTAAAGGAAGAACAAGGGTAAGTATTACTTGGACATCCTACTCTGATCTGAGTGTTTGCCTCAGCAAATCCTGCCCCTTCCTTCAAGGATAGAGAGGGAACCTTTTGCAGTGAAACCTATTCTAAGGCTTATTGTTTGGCAGTGTAGACGTACCCTAACTTCCTTGCTGGTTTAGGTTTTCAAAGCAGAGTAGAGTCCTGATCCAGCCCCCATAGAAGCCATAGGAAATCTAGCCTCACAACTTATATCCAACCCAATAGCTGTTGTGTGGCTAAAGACCCTAGTTGCTTTTGAAAAATCCAACCTTCTACACCTCTTTCCAGAGCTTTCCCCACCCTGCCAAATGAGTTATTTTCC
>NW_027059840.1:0-1745 GCF_011386835.1 Chrysemys picta bellii | reverse complement strand
GCGAGGGTGGGGCCTGTGATTTACAGGTCAGACTAGCTGACCTGGTAGCCCCTTCTGCCCTTAACTGCTAGGCCTGTCCCCGGAGTCTGGCTCATCACATAACGCCGGTTGAGTCTCCAAGGAGAGCCAGGGGCCCCCTGGGGATTACGAGCATTGTGACGTGTGCGCACTGAAGCGATGTGAGGCGTTAGCTGTGCACACTAGAAACACGTCCTCAGTGGCTGCTTCAAGGCATCAGTCACTAGCGAAGGTGCCACGGGAGGTCAGAAATGGGAATCTGTCGGAATGCAAGTTAAACCTTGCAAGCTAACGTGATGGATGCGTCTCCTACCAGCTCAGATGTTACCGGAGCGCTGTGAACCCAGCAGGCAGCCGGAAGCACAGCCCATCGCGGCTAGGACTCCTCAGCTTGGAAAGAGGAGACTAAGGGGGGATATGATAGAGGTCTATAAAATCATGAGTGATGTGGAGAAAGCGGATAAGGAAAAGTTATTTACTTATTCCCATAATACAAGAACTAGGGGTCACCAAATGAAATTAATAGGCAGCAGGTTTAAAACAAATACAAGGAAGTTCTTCTTCACGCAGCGCACAGTCAACTTGTGGAACTCCTTACCTGTGGAGGTTGTGAAGGCTAGGACTATAACAGAGTTTAAAAGATAACTGGATAAATTCATGGTGGTTAAGTCCATTAATGGCTATTAGCCAGGATGGGTAAGGAATGGTGTCCCTAGCCTCTGTCTGTCAGAGGATGGAGATGGATAGCAGGATAGAGATCACTTTAAACATTGCCTGTTGGTTCACTCCCTGTGGAGCACCTGACATTGGCCACTGTCAGTAGACAGGATACTGGGCTAGATGGACCTTTGGTCTGACCCGGTACGGCCGTTCTTGTGTTCTTATGTGAGGGCAGCAGGTTACCCCCAAAGAGGGGATGGGCTCCTGGCAGACGCACAGCCCTGGGGTTGGGGGACAGCTCCAGAGGGGCCTGCCCAGGTGCAGTGTGCAGGTGTAGGTTCATTAACATCTGGAGCAGAGATCCCCCATGATGCAGTGTGTGACGAACTGGGACTGTTCTTACTGTGGTCTTTGAATGCTGACAGGGGAGTGTGGCTAGGATAGTCTGCATTGGGGGATGGGAGACTGACCGAGGGAGAATACCTGAGCATGTAACATGAGAACCCAGGAAGTTGTTAGAGGCCAGGTGACACCTTTGCCCGGGAAACTGAACAAAGACTGGGGAGAGAGTTGGGAGCTGGCTGGTGGAATGGCTGGGAGGCAAACAGGGCTCTGAACTCCCATGGGTGATGTGGGGCCCTGGGACCCCAAGATGGACCTAACTGGGGGGGATCCTGTTGTCTGTGCCTGCAAGACCTGTCTTGGACTGTGTTCCTGTCGTCTAAATAAACCTTCTGCTTTACTGGCTGGCTGAGAGTCATGGTGAATCGCAGGAAGCCGGGGGTGCAGGGCCTTGTGTCCCCCCACACTCTGTGACACAGTGCTTCCCTGCTCCCAGAATTCTGTGCGGTTCTCTGTTCTCCGTTCTGTATGCTAATGAGACGAATCCCTGTCCCACCTTTCATGCAGATGAGGCTGGGGGAGTTGTCTCTGCTCTCCATTCTGTATGCTAATGGAGATGTCTTCATCTTGTCACCCTTGTCAGAAGGGTCTAGGTGTTGCTCCCAATGCCCTTCACTGCTCTCTGCAAGTCTTTTCTCTGGTCGGTCTTGGTTCAAGCGAGGGGG
>NW_027059839.1:0-1745 GCF_011386835.1 Chrysemys picta bellii | reverse complement strand
TGGGTCCGGAGCACCTTTGAAAATCTGCATACAGACAAATAGAATCAAAGGGATGTAGGACTGGAAGGGACCTTGAGTGGTCATCAAATCCAGCCTCCAGCACTGAGGCAGGACCAAGTAAACACACACCATCAAGTGTTTGTCCAACCTGTTCTTAAAAACCTCCAATCATGGGGAGTCCACAACCTCCCTTGGAAGTCGATTCCAGCGTGTAACTAACTTATAATTATAAAGTTTTTTTCCTAATATCTAACCTAAATCTCCCTTGCTGCAGATTAAGCCCATTACTGCTTGTCCTACCATCAGTGGGCAGAGAAAAATTGATCAAGCTCCCCTTTATAACAGCCCTTAACATATGTGAAAACTATAATCAGGTCAACTCTGGGTCTTTTCTTTACAGACTAAACGTGCCTGTGTTGTTGTTTTTTTTAAATCTTTCCTTATAGTTAAAGTTTTCTAAACATTGTATTAGTTTGATTGCTCTCCTCTGGACTCTCTCCAGTTTGTTCATGTCTTTCCCAAAGTGTGGAGCCCAGAACTGGACACAGTACTACAGCTGAGTGCCAAGTAGAATGGGACAATTACCTCCAGTAGCTTACACATGATACTCCTGTTAATACACTGCAAAATATTAGCCATTTTTGCAACTGCATTGTAGTATTGACTCATATTCAATTTGTGATCCACTAAACCCTGATATCCTTTTCAGCAGTACTACCACCCAGCCAGTTACTCCCCATGTTTAGGTGTGCATTCGTTATTTCTTTCTTATGTATAGTACTTTGCACTTGTCTTTATTGAATTTCCTCTTGTTGATTCCAGATCAATTCTATAATTCTTCAGAGTTGTTTTAATTCTAATCGTGTCCTCCAATGTGCTTCCAACCCCATCCCCACCCTAGCTTGGTGTCATCTGCAAATTTTATAAGCATACTGGCCACTCCATTATCCAAATCATTATTGAAAATATTGAACAGTATTGGACCCAAGGTTGACCCTTGTGATTTCATGTAGACCACCTTTGCTTATGAGAATATCATTTGGGACTGTGTCCAAAGCATTACTAAAATCAAGATATAGCACATCTACTTCTTCCCCCCATCACTAGGCCAGTAACCCTGTCAAAGAAGGAAATTAAGTGGGTTTGGCCTGATTTGTTCTTCACATATCCATGCTGGCTATTCCCTATGACTTTATTATACTCTAGGTGCTTGCACACTGATCACTTAATAATTTGTTACAGTATCTTCCCAGGTATCAAGGTTAGGCTGAGTGGTCTCTAATTCCCTGGGTCCTCTTTGTTCCCTTGCTAAAGATAGATGCAATGTTTGCTCTTCTCCAGTCTTCTGGGGCCTAACCTGTCCTCCATGCATTCTCAAAGATAATTGCTAACAGTTCCAAGACTGTTTCAGCCAGTTCCTTGAGTACCCTAGGGTGAATTTCCTTAGGCCCTGCGGACTTGAATACATCTAAATTATCTAAATATTCTGTAACCTGTTCTTTCCCTTTTGTGACTTGTGTTTCTTTCCCCTTGTTGTGAATATTAATTGTGTTGAGAATCTGGTCACCATTAACCTTTTTAGTGAAGAATGAAACAAAAATAGGCATAAAACAACTCACCTTTCATGATGTCACTCGTCATTAGCTCTCCTTCCACGCTAAATAGAAGACCTACATTTCCTTCATCTTTCTCTTGCTCCTACTGTATTTAAAGAACCGCTTCTTATTGCCTCTTATATCCCTTGC
>NW_027059838.1:0-1746 GCF_011386835.1 Chrysemys picta bellii | reverse complement strand
AAGGAGGGGGGTAAATCTCTTAGTCTCTAGTGGCCTCTTTGGGCATGAAGGCAACAAGCTAGACCCTGCAAGTTGGTCTTTCTACCCCTAGCGGGGGAGAATTGCAGGGGGATTACCTCTCCCTGCCCTTTGCCGCTTTACCAGCAGGGTTCTCCCCTGGTGCCCGATGGTGTCCGTACTTGTTCAGTTCTCCCACAGCGCGTCCTCCTCACACAGCTCCTGACGTGTGCAACTGACTGACTGGGAGGCTTTTTTTTTAATTGGTTCCAGCCAGCCCTTGATTGGCTTGAGCTGTCTCAATCAACCTACCTTCCTTAACTGATTTCTAGAAGGTTTTTAATTGACCCCAGGTGTCTTACTTAGCCTGAAGTAATGGCCATTTGGTTGCCATGGCAACAGGGATCTGTTTAGCCTGGGGCTAACATATCTGTTTTTTATCTCCAGGCCAAATCCAGACTGCCAGGCGCTTTTCAGTGGATGGTGTGAGCAGAGACAATGTATGGGCGGGGCATGCGGAGTCAAGCACCCCCACCTTTTTCTGGGACATCTCTGGTGGGGATGCTCAGAAGTGAAGAGGCAGCACTCCCACTGTAGAGGCGCTCTCCATGTGTCCCGGCAGCCTGGGGAGGGATGAAGCAGCAGGCTGCCACCTGAGCTCCTCTCCCCAATACATGGGTTTGTAGGAACTTTATTTCCAAAACAAAATGACCAAAACACAAAAACGTTGTGAAAGTGACGTTAAGGTGGCAGGTTTGAGTGGATTCGTGCCTGTAAAACTGGTCAAGAGACAGAAAGCAAAGAGTAGGAATAAATGGATAGTTGTCATTTTGATGGATTGGATCACAGAAACCCCCTTGGGGCTGCCAACTGATGTGCCAAGACTACTTCTGCCCCTGATTTCTTGCCCTGGCAGCTTGGGACTTCAGTGCCCTGCCTGGTTTGAGCCAGACCCGCTAGCCTGCTGCAAACCCAGACCCGGTCTTAACCACGTCCCCTAACAGCTGTAGGCTTAAACTGAAAGCAGCTTAAGAATTGTTTCTGCCTTTAACACTCAGATGCCCAACTCCCAATGGGGTCCGAACCCCAAATAAATCTGTTTTTACCTTGTATAAAGCTTATACAGGGTAAACTCATAAATTGTTCACCCTCTATAACACTGATAGAAAGATATGCACAGATGTCCCCCCCACCCCTGGTATTAATACATACTCCAGGTTAATTAATAAGTAAAAAAGTGAATTTATTAAATACAGAAAGTAAGATTTAAGTGGTTCCAAGTAGTAAAAGACAGAACAAAGTGAATTACCAAGCAAAATAAAATAAAACACGCAAGTCTAAACCTAATACAGTAAGAAAACTGAATACAGATAAAACCTCACCCTCAGAGGTGTTCCAGTAAACTTCCTTTTACATACTAGTGTCCTTCTAGTCTGGGTCCAGCAATCACTCACACCCCCTGTAGTTACTATCCTTTGTTCCAGTTTCTCTCAGATATCCTTGGGGGTTGTGAGGCTATCTCTTGAGCCAGCTGAAGGCAAAATGGAGGGGTCTTCCACGGGTTTAAATAGACTTTCTCATGTGGGTGGAGACCCCCTCCTCTCTCCTATGCAAAGTCCAGCTCCAAGATGGAGATTTGGAGTCACATGGGTAAATCACATGTCCATGCATGACTCAGTTTTTACCGGCAGCAGCCATTGCCCACATGCTATCTTGAATGTCTCCAGGAAGACTTCTTATGTGGATTGG
>NW_027059837.1:0-1750 GCF_011386835.1 Chrysemys picta bellii | reverse complement strand
TTTACCAAGAATTGTGGTGGATTCTCCATCACTAGCAATTTTTAAATCGAGATTGGATGTTTTTCTATAAGATCTGCTCTAGGAATCATTTTGGGGAAGTTCTATGGTTTGTGTTATACAGGTCAGACTAGATGATCACAGTGGTCCCTTCTGGTCTTGGAATCTATGAAGAATACCCTACTCCTTTAAGAGAAAAACACAATGGGTCTTGTAAAGTTACAAATTCCTCACTTCTTGCTGAACACTAGTACCTTGCAAATGTGATTCTTTCCTGTGTCACAGAGAGAAGGGGGGGAGGGACACACCCATTTTCTGGCAGACCCTGTTTTCTGGCAGAGCCTGTACACCCAGACATGGGATAGGACTACTAGGGTGTTTAAATTGCTACCCTGTCCTAAAGTGTCTTTCTGCAAACACAAGAACATTTCTCCAGGTTAAATCATTCCAGAAGGAGTCAGTTCAAAAACTTGCTACAAAATTAAATCTTCTAATATCTACTGCTCCCTTCCCTAACTCCACAATCACCTCATGCTGCTGAAAGCACAAATCTTTGTATATTTTGCTCAGACGTGCTGAACTTAATCACACCAGAAGACAGAAATAACTGATGCTGTTTCACTGCACAAAACACAAGAGGACGAGAAAAAAAGAGGCTGACAGCTGGAATCATCTCCTTTTATGTCTTTATTTGCCATTCAGGATCCTTTTATTCCATCAATGCAAATATGCAGAACAGCCAGAAACCATGTTTTAAGCAGCACATACCATTTGGCTGAGTATAACTAACTACATTCCCCAAGCAATATAAAATGAACAATGCACATCACCTTCCAGGAGAAGAGACAGATATTGTGGCAACTGAGAAACACAGTTGGCAGCTTCCTTACAAAGTAGTTTGGCTGTTAAAATGCTAGAACCGTCACTGTCCATTTCTTAAAAAAAAAAAAAAAAAAAAAGTCCTACTAGAATTTAAACACTATTTTTTTGCTATCTACATTATATATAAAATATAGACTCTGTTTACTTTATAACACTTATTTTTTCTTGATAAATAGCTCTTTAAAATATCTACTGTACATATGTCCATGCACTGACATTTATATATATATATATACATACACACACTTTGCATTTATGTTTGAAAAACACAATAAATATATGTAATATTGATATAGCAACAAACTGAAGATACTTTTGCTTTTAAGATTTAAAAAAAAAATCCCAACCAGACAGTACAAGGAGAAGCAATGGGCACCATTCATGAACCAGGCATAGCAGGGAGCTACTGTCTGTCCTAGCTGGGCCATGGGAATTTAATTTATTTGAATTTAGTGGATTTTTACTAAAGCAATTTTTTGCTTTGGGATTAGCTTCAAATCAGCAATTAGCCACCTGACCTACCCTGTGTTACATAGAGTGAGAGCAAACCTGATGAGGAAGCAAAAGATGCCTTTCTCAACAGATACCTGTCTTGATGACCTGCAATGGGATGAGAAAGAAAGTCCATACCAGTGGGCTTGATTGATGGTTAAAAAGAAAGAAGGCTGTGGGAAGGACTGTAAAACCATATACCATATGGTAAATGTGTTAATCCTTATTTTAGTTCTTCTAAAGATGATAGCTAGCACTGCAACACCAGAAGTGGAGAACCTTGATTATCTACAGCCAAGTCCATGTAATCAACCAGAGTTCCTATATAGAACAATGGCAATATATGAGTGAAACACACTGGGCCAAATTCAGACTCTGA
>NW_027059836.1:0-1751 GCF_011386835.1 Chrysemys picta bellii | reverse complement strand
CAATAAGCTGACATCCTGCAAAAGGCCTTTGTGATGTCACTGCCACACGCAACCAAACCCTGAAGTGCTAATGTCCTGCTGCTGGCCTGAAACTTTGAAGGTTTGAGGTTGTCATAACTATAAAGGGAAGGGTAACAGCTGTCCTGTGTACAGTACTATAAAATCCCTCCTGGCCAGAGACTCCAAAATCCTTTTCCCTGTAAAGGGTTAAGAAGCTCAGGTAACCTGGCTGGCATCTGACCTAAAGGACCAATAAGGGGACAAGATACTTTCAAATCTTGGGGAGGGGAAGGCTTTTGTTTGTGTTCTTTGTTTGTGTGGGTGTTCGCCCTCGGGACTGAGAGGGACCAGACATCAATCCAGGTTCTCCACATCTTTCTAAACAAGTCTCTCCTATTTCAAACAAGGCGTGCTAGTTTTCCTTTGTTTTCTCAACTTGTAAATGTACCTTTTACTAGAGTGTTTATCTTTGTTTGCTGTACTTTGAACCTAAGACTAGAGGGGAGTCCTCTGAGCTCTTTAAGTTTGATTACCCTGTAAGGTTAATTTCCATACTGATTTTACAGAGATGATTTTTACCTTTTTCTTTAATTAAAAGCCTTATTTTTAAGAACCTGATTGATTTTTCCTTGTTTTAAGATCCAAGGAGTTTGGATCTTGATTCACCAGGAGTTGGTGGGAGGAAGGAGGGGAATGGTTAATTTCTCCTTCTTTTAGATCCAAGGGGGTTGGATCTGTATTCACCAGAAGTTGGTGGGAGGAAGGAGAGGGGATGGTTAATTTCTCCTTGTTTTAAGATCCAAGGGGTTTGGATCTGTATTCACCAGGGAATTGGTGAAAGGTTTCTCAAGGCTACCCAGGGGAGGAAATTAGCCTTGGGATGGTGGTTAAGCTTAGACATTTTCATGCAGGCCCCTACATTTGTACCCTAAACTTCAAAGTGGGGATACAGCCTTGACACAGGTACTCTCTGTGGATCACCCCACTCAATGCGTCTTTATTCTAGGAAGCAAGCCGGCTAGACAGTAAAACATCAGAGGCTGCTCCCAATACTACACTCAGTGTTTCCAAAATTTGTAGACTTTATGGCCACAAGAGACCTTTAGAGCATCTCATCTAAGCCCCTGCATATCATAGGCCTCCTGTATAGTACAATAGTTACTTTTTGGGCACACACATTCCAGAAAGGCATCTAGTCTTCATTCAATGACATCAAGAGATGGAGAATCCACCACTTTCCCTTTTAGTGAGTGCCAGGGGGCTCCATTTCCCCTTCCACTAGCTCCCCATTTACAGGGAGACAGAGCAGTACCTGCAGCAGGGAGCGGGAGTTGCTGAAGGCCTCAGAGGCGCAGCCCCTGCAGTGTCTCAGGCACCTGGCGCAAGTGGCGGATGATGCGGGTGCATCACTTTGGCCGTGACGTTCTCCTCCTGCAAGGGAACGAGAACCAAACGCCCCAAGGAATCAGGGGGAATTAAGGGCACCTGGAACCAGCAGTATTTCCACCCAGCACCTGCCCACCACTGAGGGATGAATTCACCTCCTGAACCTCAGAATGGAGTCTTCTTGTCCTTTCTAGTAACCTCCAGTGCCAACCCCCCTCCTTCTAGGGTGAGCTCCTGCTACCATCCCCTCAGTGTTCTTGACAGCTGTTCCACCTCCAAACCAAACCTCAAGTTATCAGAACCCTCTTCTCCAGCCCCAACCAGGTTGGGCATGAAGGCGGTTCTAGCGGGGGGCAGGAGGGATT
>NW_027059835.1:0-1752 GCF_011386835.1 Chrysemys picta bellii | reverse complement strand
TCCGGAGCACTGCTTTACCGCGTTATATCCGAATTCATGTTATATCGGGGTAAAGGAGTATATCTTATTAAAATGAAATGAGCAGTTCACAAACTCAAAAGCTAATTGTTTCTGGTTTCTAAAAGTGCACTGGAAGGGACCTCGAGAGTTCATCTAGTCCAGTAATGGGGTGAAAATGAGCAGATGTAAATGCCATGTTTGAAAACTGTCCTTAAGCATGGTTTGCTATTGCAGCTACCATGACTGGGTAATCTAATATGGAGAGGATTTTTCTAAACTTTCAGATCTCTCAGTCTGGTACCACTGGGCCATTTGCTTCTCAGATCACATGACAAAAGCGTCAGTCAAACTGGACCAGAATTAAGGCAAAAGGCTCTGGCCCTTCTCTCTTAAATTCCCATTCCTGTTCTGCCTCAACTGGATTTAAAGTAGTATACTCCTGCATTATTTTTTTTAAAATGAGAAATTGAGAGTTTCATTCAACTAATTTTTGGTTTATCTACCTTTCCTGCCTGCAGGACTGTCAACTGATACTATTGCAAAGATATCTGTGGTTTTCAAAGTCTGGTGAACCTGTCCAGCGGTACAGAAAAATATATTAATGAAATTCTGCTCACTTACTAATTTCTTGGCAATTCTGCCTAAAAGTAGTTTGTCTCAGAACCAAGGCTTTTATAAAAGCATGAGTACAAGCTAGCTCCTCAAACCAGCCTCCTCACTGTTAAGATGAGCAAATCAGCAATCTACTTTCCAGAATGCAGCTACATTAGACCGTTTAATACAACCATCAAGATCAGGACTTTTAGCACAGCTGAAAGGTTAACAATGATAATCGGTCTGTAGAAGTCTATGAAGAGTTGTTAAAGAGTCTGATTAGAATTCAAATGTTTATCTTCTAGTCCACTAGTAAGACAGTTGCTACTTCCGATCCTGTCAATATCTGGGACACTGTGGCAGGGGCGTGCTCCATTCCTGCCTCTTTCCAGACAAACTATGCAGAGACTTTCTTCAGGTAAAACATCCAGTGATTTATTTTAAAAGTTTGTTCCTACCACTTTTACAGATTGTGCAACACCTTTAACGGTATCCTGGGGCTCTAAGGCTCCCGAGCCCAGCAAGGGAAAGACTTGGCTCTACTGGCCCACAGTTCTTTCACTTTCTCTCTCCTCCCTTCATTTTCTTCCTATGGCTTCATGCCTTCTGAGTTAATGAAGTGATAGGCTGGAGAGAGTCAAAGGCTATCAAAATTGGCACAGTTCCCATATGTAAGTGTGCCTGTGGCATTTACCTGAAATTACTATGACCAGAGTGGTGGATCTGCTGCTTTTCCCCAGTACTGTCACAGACACGATCTTAAACCCCAGAAGGTACTGAGAGAAAGAATATGTCTACTTCATGGTTTCTGCTTGAGTACTTCTATTTATGCAGAATTATTATTAAACTACTTAAGAATTAATCTGGTCACTTTAGTCCTTACTTCAGGTGATCTCCCCATTACTGTAGGGAAGGGGGGGATGCCCCCACACCGTTGATGCAATCCATCCATCCACAAACACTTTCAGGAAGCATCACTGGATCTGATGAGCTGTATAATTGCAAATATTAACACAAATGCAGTCTCTTCCCCTGGACACCAAAATCATCCAGTCTACCTACTCAGTTAAGCTTTACATGTCTCCCATCAGAGAGGTAGAATTATGGTTCTAACAGACACCATATAGATTCTGCAATGGCCCTCTGGTATACCTAAGT
>NW_027059834.1:0-1752 GCF_011386835.1 Chrysemys picta bellii | reverse complement strand
CCGGCTGGGCGCTTCCCCTCCCAGGCTCCAGCTGCGCTGGGGAAGCGCCGGCTGGGGGCGCAGGGTCTGGGGGCTGCCCGGCAAACCGTGAAGCTGGTAGCACTGGGGCAGCCCTTTCCCCCTGGCTGGGAGTGGGAGGGAGGAGGGGGCGGAGTTAGGGTGGGGAAGGGGCGGAGTTGGGGCGGGGCTAGGGGTGGGGAAATGGGCGGGGCCATGGCCCGTGGAGGGTCCTCTTTTTTTATTTATGAGATATGGTAACCCTAACACAGTCTATCAGTGGTGCCACTTTTCCTGCAGAAAGATCATGACCCAAAGCTTCTCCTCTGCAGGACACGTTACAGCCTGTGTGTATCAAGCCCTTTCCCCCACACCCTCCCACCCTCTGCCATCAGAGTTCCTGCTCCCAGGAGCCTGTATAATCCCTGGGGATTCCCCTCTGGCCCGGTCAGACAGTGCATCTCAATGCCTTGTTGTGCCCTGCAGGGAGAAGCTGTGTGAATAACTTTTGTTGTTCTTCATATCAGAGGGGTAGCCGTGTTAGTCTGAATCTGTAAAAAGCAACAGAGGGTCCTGTGGCACCTTTAAGACTAACAGAAGTATTGGAGCATAAGCTTTCGTGGGTGAATGCCTTGCGTCTGATGAAGTGGGCATTCACCCACGAAAGCTTATGCTCCAATACTTCTGTTAGTCTTAAAGGTGCCACAGGACCCTCTGTTGCTTCTTGTTGTTCTTGCATCTCATTTCTGCAGCGCGTGGATAGGTGAAGCGTGGGATACTCTTACCGTGGGCCTCTGGTAACTGCGGGTCACTGGCTCGGCTGTGCCGCAGGCTCCCTTTCCCCTGATCTGTAGGGACAGGAATTGGGAGATCCGCGTGACATGAGGGGTTGTCAGAGACTGTCTCCCAAGCACCAGAGAGTGTTAGCAGTGCATTCGCCTCCCCTTCTCCGTGTCCCTGAAACCCTCATCCAGGACAAACCGTTCTTCTGCCCACACTTCTGCAAACCCCGCTCACCGCTCTACCTGGCTTCCGTCTGCTCCCCTCCAGTCTGGCCCAAATGCAGCCACCAAACTCACCGCCCGCTCCCGTGGCTCTGCCCACACCACCTTGTGCCTTCCAGTCCCTTCCCTGGCTCTGCAGCTCCTCCTGTAGCAGCTTCCAGCCCCCGCGCCTCCCCTCGAGCTCTGCACAGCCCTGCCCTGCCTAGCTCGAGCTCTGTGTTAATTCTGCACCAGTCGCCCTGCTGCCTGAGAACCCCCATCTCATCCCGTCTGCCCCTGCCAGGCTCGGGCCCACGCTGCACCAGTTCACTCCTCTACGCCCCCTCTGCTGCCCAAGGCAACCAGCACCTCCTGGCTTTGTCCCGTGCTGCTCCCTGCACTGCAATGGGCCAGCCCCTGTGCCCCCCCGAACCTCCCTCCCTCCCCTCCCTCAAACCGCCAAAGAGCTCAGCGTGGTTTGAATAGAGAGCTACGGTTGGATTGTAATTTCTCCCAGTGGCTTCAGGCCTCCATAATCTCCAGGCAGCCAGTGAGTGACGTCCTGGGGCCCCAGGGCTGGCAGGGACCCCTAGGGCCAGGGGGGAGGGCTATAGAAACAGACACATGACACACCTGCCTTCAGCTGCTTTGGGTGGATGTTCCGGATTGCATGGGTGGGTCCCTTTAAGATGTTCAGGTTGTGTATTTCCAGGGTGAGAACTGGGGCTGACAGGGCCAGCAGGCCGGGGAGGAGCAGGAGACGAAGGCACCG
>NW_027059833.1:0-1753 GCF_011386835.1 Chrysemys picta bellii | reverse complement strand
GGGTTTTGATAACTTGAGCTGTGGTTTGGAGGTGGAACAGCTGTCAAGGGCACTGAGGGGGAGGTAGCAGGAGCTCACCCTAGAAGGAGGGAGGTTGGCACTGGAGGTTACTAGAAAGGACAAGAAGACTCCATTCTGGGGTTCAGGAGGTGAATTCATCCCTCAGTGGTGGGCAGGTGCAGGGTGGAAATACTGCTGGTTCCAGGTGGCCTTAATTCCCCCTGATTCCTCGGGGCGTTTGAGTCTCTGACAGGTTCTCGTTCCCTTGCAGCAGGAGGACGTCACGGCCAAAGTGATGCACCAGCTCCGCATCATCCGGCACTTGCACCAGGTGCCTGAGACACTGCAGGGGTTGTGCCTCTGAGGCCTTCAGCAACTCCCGCTCCCTGCTGCAGGTACTGCTGTGGCTCACTGTAAATGGGGAAGTGGAAGGGGAAATGGAGCCCCCTGGCACTCACTAAAAGGGAAAGTGGTGGATTCTCCGTCTCTTGATGTCATTAAATGAAGACTAGATGCCTTTCTGGAATGTGTGTGCCCAAAAAGTAACTATTGTACTATACAGGAAGCCTATGATATGCAGGGGGTTAGATGAGATGCTCTAAAGGTCTCTTCTGGCCATAAAGTCTACTAATTTTGGAAACACTGAGTGTAGCATTGGGAACAGCCTCTGATGTTTTACCATCTATCCGGCTTGCTTCCTAGAATGAAGACGCATTGAGTGGGGTGATCCACAGAGAGTAGCTCAAACCTTCAAAGTGTCAGGCCAGCAGCAGGACATTAGCACTTCAGGGTTTGGTTGGGTGTGGCAGTGATATCACAAAGGCCTTTTGCAAGACGTCAGCCTATTGGTCAAAGGTGTTAGGGAGGTGGTGACCTCACAGAGAGATGCTGACATCAGCCAGGCAGGATACGGGCACAGAGCCAGGAAAACCTCGTAGACCCCTGTGGCTTTGCTTCAGCAAGTCTCCTTCTCGAGGTCTCTCTTTGAGGACTGAGAGAGTATTAGGGTTCACATATGTGAGTATGAGCAGGAGTCTCTTTCGAGTTTTCTCCTTTCCTTTTACTGATTTTACTAGAAAACAGACGTCCCTGTTTAGAAGGTAAGAGCCTCGGAGAGGTTTGTAACCTGTTAAGTCTGATCCACCTGGTGCCAGCTGAATTCTAGGCATGGAAAACACTAGTTTAAGGTGGCAGAATTTTGTAGTCCACCTGGGATTTTGTCCCGTGGAATCACTGGGGACATTAGGGTTTGTCTTTTTCGTTTTACCTTTTCCTTTATTCCTCCTTCGTTTCTCTTCATCTCTTACTTCTTTTGTCCTTTCTCCTGTTCCCCTCCCACCACCAGGAGTGGTGAGTGTGTGTGTGTGTGTGTGTGTGTTGCTGGGGGTGCTCTTCACCTCCCCTTGTGGGAAGTTGATCCAAAACCGTGGGGTTGAAATAGTGCTTGGACTCCACTGACACTAGATGCTGCCATCCTGTGGCTTAGCATTAGTGTCTGGGATGACTTGGGGCAAGATCTCAACCTCCCCGCAACCCACTTCACTACTGCCAGAATCCCTCCTGCCCGCCGTGCTAGAACTGCCTCCCTGCCCAACCTGGGTGGGAGTGGAGAAGAGGGTTCTGATAACTTGAGCTGTGGTTTGGAGGTGGAACAGCTGTCAAGGGCACTGAGGGGGAGGTAGCAGGAGCTCACCCTAGAAGGAGGGGGGTTGGCACTGGAGGTTACTAGAAAGGACAAGAAGACTCCATTCTG
>NW_027059832.1:0-1753 GCF_011386835.1 Chrysemys picta bellii | reverse complement strand
GGGGGGAGGGGGGGCGGAGGGAGGGTTGCGCACTCCAGAGGATCAAAGCAAGTTCGATATAACGCTGTTTCACTATAACACGGTAAGATTTTTTGGCTCCCAAGGTCAGCGTTATATCGAGGTAGAGGTGTAACTAGTAATTTTTCTAGCATGCTATATATTTAAACAACCTTTTTGATGATTCTGGACAAATGGACTGCTCCAAGTTTCTTATAGGGTCTTATAGGTCTTTGGTGAACCTGAAAAAGCCCACGCCCTTCCCCACAGAAATATCTTTACAAAAAAAAGATGTTAATGGATGTTGCTGATTGAGTTTCTCTCTGCACACAAACAAACCAACAGGTGCATAAAATTAGGAATGGATCATATAAAAGCACAAAGTAGTGAATATAAAATAATGTCTAACTGAATCTACTCACATTCATTACTCAAAGTTAGATTAGAAAATAAAAAGTATTACCATTCTTTTTTAGACAATACCAGGACAGCATTTCATGGGAAATCTGGGATGTTTTCCTGACAATACTGAAAGCTGTACGTTTATCATCTTGTCTTCTGAACCAGGTGAATGTCACCCTTTGTGTTTTTATACAGGCCTATTTAAAACATTAAAAGGTAACTTACAATTTATATTTTATAAATATAATTAATGTGGATATTATATAACAGTAGATGGCAGTAGGTGATTATTGACAAAATTCAATCTACGAAACATTCTGTTATGGCAATGCATAGTTAATGTACCTATTACACAGGTTAAGAGGAATTCTCAGTGCATCAGTTTATAATTCACTTTTGTTTTCTCTTTAGGTTTCATATTGTCTGGCCGCTGTTGGACCACTGGCTTGATTCTGCTGTGAGTCCTGTATGCTCTGTGATGGGGATTGTCACATAAGCCCATGTGCTCTAGTCTAGAGCATGAGATCAGCCTCTAGGGCTAGACATAGGACTAAGTTGTGGCAGGTTTTAAAGGAAAGGACAAAGAACTTGCATTTGATGCAGAAGGTGAGAGGAAACAAGTGAAGGAATTTGCAGATGGGCTGAATGTGGTCAAAGCTATAGGTGAGGTAGATACATTATTCAGCTGAGTTTCGGATGGATTGGAGGAGTATGAAACAGAAAACAGAGAGGATGTGGGTACAGATGTCAAGAAGACACAAGATGATCAAAACATGGACAAGTGTTGGTGATAGGAGAGGTGAAGAATGATCGGGTTTCTGACCTGTTTTGTAGAATAAGCCAGCATAAATTAGTGATAGTGACAATGTTGGGGGAGAAGGATAAAGTTTAAAACAGTTATACTAGGTTGTGAGCTAGAGGGGTAGGGAGAATGGTAACATTGTTGATCATAGAATCATAGACTCATAGAATATCAGGGTTGGAAGGGACCTCAAGAGGTCATCTAGTCCAACCCCCTGCTCAAAGCAGGACCAATTCCCAACTAACTAGATAGTTATGGAGAATAAAGGATAAGGGTTTTGGAAAAGAGATATATACTTCAGTTTTTGACATATTTACTCTGAGCTAGCAGCAGGATATTCAAGAGGAGATGTCTGAGGCCAGACCTATATTAAAAAGTTAAGTCAACCCAGCTACGTTGCTTGTGAATGAAAAATCCACACCTGGAGTGACGTAGTAAAACCGACCTAACCCCCGACATAGACAGTGGTAGGTCGATAGAAAAATTCTTACATCCAGCTAGCTACCAGCTCTTGGGGAGGTGGATTAACTGCAGCAACAGGAGAACTCCTCT
>NW_027059831.1:0-1754 GCF_011386835.1 Chrysemys picta bellii | reverse complement strand
GCCTTGCCTCCCCTCTACAGTTCCTGTATAAATACAAATCCCCCTTAATCCTCAACTAGTTAATACTATACACAGCATTCCCACCCTTCTAGCTATAAGGAACAAAAGTTCAACCCCCTGTTTAATCTTCTAGTTAATATTCACAGAGGTGTGTCTTCCCACCTCCCCTGCTAAAGCAGTTGTCTCCCTAATCTGCTAGTTTGAGGTGTCTTTTTATTTCCCCATATTGCTTCCAGGCACAACAATCCCCACCCCATCCCATGCAACTGCTCCCCCCCCTTCATCTGCCACCATTACCATGCATTGTTGTCCTCGCCCTTTTCATGCTGCTGCCTGCAACCTCCGCTCTCCCTCTTTGCTCACACACCTGCAGTACCCTAACATCTGAGAGTTTTACTACTTATCTCCTTCTGTGTCCTGTCCTCTCATGCTGCCACTCCTGGAAGGCACAACAATGCAATCAAACATGCACGCTCCTGCATGTGGAAGTCTAGCAAGCTGCTCCCCTACTAATCATCTGCTCCTTAACCTTGAAGTCTTTCCTCGCCTCCATGATATTTGCATCACCTGCATTTTAAGAATATTTTATATTATAAAGACTTATTGGCAAGGCATTGTTAATATTTCTTGATGGGACTATTGAAAAGGGGTTTTCAGTTAATACATAGTCTAATCCCCCATGTTTGTTTCCTACTGGGTTCCCCCCCCCCCCTCCACTCCTCTTTCAAAATGGTTGTGTTGCAGTCCTTGGTTCTTCCCCAGGGCTGATTCTTGTTGCAGTAGCTATCTAGACAGACAAACCACAGTGTATTTGATTCTTTCTGTTTGTATTGCTTAAATTGCACTCTGAGCAGGCAGGAGGCAACTGAACCTTTCGCTCCATTGACATGTAGAGATTTTTATTTAAAACATAAGTGTTTGAATTCCCACAATTTAGAGGCGGAGGTTGTTGGCAGAGTGCTCAGAGTTTACCCATTTTTAAGGGTTAGTATCTTTTGTGTTCTTTTGAAATTGCTTGACCCTATAAAAGGAAATAATTGATATTTAATTAGTATTGTTTTTAAACCAAAAAGTTCCTATTTCTTTTTGCAATAAAAACAAGATGTCATGATAGTCCTGATAATGCTACAATATTACTTGCAAGCCAACTAATTTTTGGAAAGCCAAGTTATATTTAGTAGCTTTGAAGTAAAGTTGTTTGACATCTACATTTTCTTCTCCAAAGAAGTAGCATTCTAAAGTTACAGTACTTATTTTTGTGCTAATTCTTTTGAAAAAGAAATTACTATATAATTGTCTGCAAAGTGACCTACAGTGAAGAAGGAACATGAAATTTGCTTAACATTGGGTCAGTAATTATCAATATTTTATAGTGATAAACAGTCGGTCACCTCCCATTTTAATTAGTTTGATGTTTGTAATTAATATCTAATATTTTATCTAAAATAAACCCACTTCTAAAATTACATTCTCTCCTTGTAAAGGGACCTGACAGGGTAAAAATTGACATTAAATTTGTTTCCTTGCCAACTGTGTTTTTAATTTATAAAATCATGTAAAATATCTTCTTTCCTTTTCATTGTACTGAAATATTGAATTGGGAGATGAAAATAGACCTGTTGATTTCAGCGTTTCTGGCTCTCCATCAGCATAATGCTACAGTATCTGGATTGCAAACATTGTAGGGTAGCCTTGTAAATTTCTGTTCACAAGGGGCAAGTAAGTTTTTTGTTTTTTGATTTTTTGGACAGGGA
>NW_027059828.1:0-1754 GCF_011386835.1 Chrysemys picta bellii | reverse complement strand
CTGCTCCCTGCCTGCCTCGACCCCTCTCCACACCCCTGCCCCCCTGACAGCCCCCCCAGAACCCCTGACCCATCCAACCCCCGCCCCGCTCCCTGTCCCCTGACTGCCCCCCTTCTCCAACTCCCCGGCCCCCTTACCGTGCCGCTCGGCTTAGAGCAGATGTCTGGCTCCGCCCCGCCCAAGCGGCGTGCTGAGACTGTGGAGGAGGGGGGAAGCGGGGGAGGGGCTCTGGCCACCGCTCTGGGCTCCACCGCAGAGATGGCTGTGTTTCAGTGGTGCTGTAGTTTGTGGGTAGGATGCAAGGGACTATGGCGAGGTAGGCTGTTAAAGGGCTGTATGTCATGTCTGAACAGGGAGAAGGCTTCAGGGTATGTTTCGGAGCTGGGAAGGCACCTCCTGCTTTATATCCCTGTCCTGTGTGGCATATCCGACATCCTGCTTCATGCTGAGCTTGGCTGGACTGGTTTCCCATGAGCACCAGCCCTTAGGCAGCCAGAGGTTGCTATTGAGCTGAGTCATGTATCTCCCCAGCCCGAGAGGAAGGATGGCCCAGTGGTCATGGCACTGGCCTGGGACTTGGGAGCCCTGTGGTCAAGTCCTTGCTCTGCCACAGACTCCCCGTGTGACCTTGGGCAACTCCCTTAGCCTCAGGGCCTCAATCCCCAGCTGCCCAGCCGGGGTCAGAGCACTGCCCTGCCCCCTGGGGGTGCATGAGGGTAAATGCATTAAACTGGGAGGTGCTCAGCTCCTGCCATCATGGGGCTCAGATCAGTACCTTACCTGAGTAAAAGGCACCAACAGCATGTTAGCTGCTCCCTGTTTCTGCTGTCCCCCGAGCATGGCCTTCCCACGGGCACACTTGCCATTTTTTGAGTCTCCGCCTTTTCCCTGCTCCTCTTGCTGTGACCCATCTTTAAGGTGACCATATTTCCCAAAGGGAAAACAGAACACCCCGTGGGGCTGGCCTGAGCCCCTCCTCCTCCCCCCCCCCACGGGGCTGCCTCGAACCACTCGCCTGAGTCCCTCCCCCATGTGGGGCTGGCCTGAGCCGCTCACGCGAGCCCCCCTCCCTGTGCAGAGGGTAGGCAGGGCTGGGGCGAGCAGCAAAGCACATACGGGATAGGCCGACTATTTCCCAAAGGCTGGGGCCAGCGTCGCTGCTCACCCGAGCCCTGCCTGCCCCCCGCTGGATCCCGGCCTCCCCCCCACGTTCCTCTGCACCCCACTTTCTTGACAAAACTGGGTGTTTGTCCCGTTTGCCCTTGGAGACAAATGCCCACTTTTGCCAAAAAAAAGTCGGGACGCCCGGGACATGGCTTAAAAAAGGGACTTGTCCCAGCCGAAACGGGACGTAGGGTTACCCTACCCATCTTCCTCAGTATGGCGCCATTGAGCACGTGGCCGGCTGGGTTTGGCCAGGGCTGACCGACGCTGTGGCTTTGCCCTCTCTGCATCTCCCTTTCTCCTCTCCCCACAGGGCAAGCGTGTGATCGGGGAGGACGGCGCCGAGGGCTACAGTGACTTGTTCCAGGAGAACGCCATGCTCCAGAAGGAGAACGCCACCTTGCGCATGAGGGTGAAGGCCATGCAGGAGGCCATTGATGCCATCAACAGCGAGGTCACCCACCTGATGAGCCAGGAGGCCAATTTGATACTGGCCAAGGCAGGTGAGGATGGGCACCTCCGGAGAGCGTGTATGCGAGGTGGGGCATGCGGATCGGTCCCACGAAAATTACAGTCACCCCAGAGCTCAG
>NW_027059827.1:0-1754 GCF_011386835.1 Chrysemys picta bellii | reverse complement strand
CACGGCCCCAATATTCCTTGGGGAAGGGATCAGGGTCATTCCATGGGGCAGGAAGAATCCTGAGTGGTTGGATCCAGCCTGTCTGCTGTGCAGCTTGTGAACCAGGAGAAGGAGAGGTGGGAGTGACCCAGAGGAGGCCGTTTGGCCTGTGGGATGGGCTGCTGGCCTGGGAGTTCAGACACCTGGGTTCTAATCCTGGGTGACTTTGAGCACATCCCTTCCCTTGTTTCCTTGCTGGCTGCCTTGGCTAGTTAGAGTCTGAGCCCTCCAGCCCAGCGATTGTCTGCAGCACCTGGTGCAACAGGGCCCTGAGCTCAGCTGGCATCTGTAGGTGCTGGTGGGACAGAAATAACTGGGCTGGCCCTGATGCTGAACGGGGTAATCGCCTCTCGTCACTCACAAGCAATGCCTTGTCCTGGCTTCTTGTAGGATGGCTGAGGAGGGCCGCCCAGAGCCCAGGCGCGCTTGGGAGGAGACAAAACCTCCCCCAGGGAAGAGTCGGCAGAGGAGGGAATGGCAGCAGCAGCAGTGTGCGCGCCATCCCGGTGAGTGGGCGCCTTCTGGGTGGGCGGAGGGGGCTGCAAAAATGGCTGGGGCCATGGCCCTGCATTGGGGTGGGGCTTGGCCCCTGTGGGGGTTGGGGGGGCAAGACTAGGGTGTCATTGTGGGGAGAAGACTCCATAGACCTTGTACTGCTCTGGGTTGCCACAAGATGGAGAGACAGGAAAACCCAGGCAGGGGGGAATGGCCCCTCCTGCTGGCAGCAGCTGCAGCCACTAAAGCAGATCGGGGTATAGCGGCAGAAGCATCAGGTGGAGACTGACTGACTCGCCCACCCCGATCTGTCACGCTGCTGGGTCGGAGGATGTTTTCCACCAGTCGAAGGGGATGCTTGGTGCACGGTGGGTTGTTAAAGCCTAGGATTGCAGGGCGCCGGCCAGAGCATAAGATGCTCCCTGATGTTGCAGCCCCATCTGTTGGCTCCTTTCTCACATGTCGCAGCACAGGGCATTTGGGGGGAGTGTTGACGATGGGAGCCCAGTGCCTGCCCAGGTTACACCCAGTGGCTCTGGCTGACTGTTGGTGGCAGGAGAGGCAGTCGGAACAAGCAGAACGGGCAGGCCCTGGGTCCCCATATCCCATGCAGACTGGGCAGCAGTTCCCTCTCCTGCTGCAAGGACCAGACCGATTCACTCCCAGTCCCTCTGCCCCCTCCAGCAATGGGCCGGAGAGTGGGGACACCCCTCATGGCCTGACATCGTCCCTCCTTCCAGGTGTGGCGCTCCCCAAATCCCCAGACTGAGCCTGCATGCTGGGCGGGGAAGTTTGCTGGCTGCTGGGAACCAGGGCTCCGACTGGGTCTTTGCTGGGCTGGGCAGCAAAGAGGTGGGGAAGCTAGGGATCGCTGTGCCAGACCCTGCCGTGCATCAGGGCTGCTCCCCTGCTGGGGCGGGAGTGGGGGAAAGGGTTTTCTCTAAGATCTCTGTCACCCAGACTGCAGCTTGGCAGACTCAGGTATTACCACTGCTCTGTCTTTGATCAGATTCACGATGGCCATGTAGCACCGCCTGCTTTAAGGGGCCAAACTGGAAGGAGAGAGAGGCCCTGGAATGCATAGACTCCTTTCTGAAGGGCAATGACCAGGTACCAAGAGCCCTCCTCTGACCTGTCAGCTAGTGCCCTGTCCACATGCACATCTGCCCTTCTCCAGATGATGCATGGATTCTAAGGCCAGACGGAACCACTGTGACCTC
>NW_027059826.1:0-1754 GCF_011386835.1 Chrysemys picta bellii | reverse complement strand
TGCAAACATGGTCATTCACCCCACAATGGACATGGCTTTTCAAGGTAGTTCCACAGCTTGATGTCCGAGGTGCTGTATCCCACAAAAGGCCTTCAAAGAGGAATGGATGATCTCCGCATTAATTCACCAGTCCTGACCCAAATCCTCAACACACCAGACTCCTGTATGCACACTTTGCACTGAGCCTGATTCCACACAAGGACTCCAAAAATCCTCTTACCATATCAGGAAGAGATCTCAACTAAATAATCAGTAATTTCCACACCCAGTTGGTGGATTCATCCCCTGAGGTTTTATGAGGATTTCCTATTGTTGGCACCAGCGAGGCTAGCGTTTGCTACAGATGCCAGCCTGCATGTCTGGAAGCCAAGGGAGTGTGGTCCGACTCGGACAAGATGTATACATTGATCGGAACTAAGGGCAATCAGATGAACCCTCCTTCATACCCAGCAGTCAATATCATGTTCTTAGCATCATCTACAAAACAACTGATGGGGAGAAGGGGGGACAGGTGCACAGGACTGGAGCTATAAGAATGGCAACTGGGATAGCAAACGTATGCAGTCAAGTTGTATGAATGTCAGGGTAGAGATTTTTCTGGTAACATGTTTTGTTTTATGCCTAGAAAGATTAGGCGCTGCTGATCATGATCCTAGCATGCCTATTCTTTACCCCCACCTTCTGCAGTCTCCATAAGGCAATCACGGGGGGAACTGAGTTTTCAGCATCTTTGCTGGCTCTTCAACTTTAGGCCAAACCTACCCCTGAAATGTGAATGAGAGCTGAATGTGCAGGAATCATTAATGTTTGTTTATCTCTTACAGCCAGTTGAGAACAGTTCCCAGGGTGAAGGGTTTCCCCCAGGCTCTGAAGGTTGTGGGCATCCTCCACCACATAGCATGAAGAGAGCAAGGTCTGGTCTTGGGCTTTCTGGTGCAAGCTGTGTTTGATTGCTGTAAAACCATTCCAGTGTGTTGTATCAACCAGGCAAGGTACTAACAAACTTCAACAGGACTTTATTTTTACAGTGGAAACCTCTTTACCAAATGTCCATCACAGGGCACAGTGACATCAGGGGGTAGTTACACAACAGGTGTAGGGGAGGGCATGGGTTACAGTTATAGAGGCTTCACGCTTATTGGTTACAATATTATTTCACACAAGCAGTTATTACATTTTATAAGCATTAGGCACATATTGCAAATAGTTCCTGCTTCTGGGGCTTTCCATTGTTCCCCCCTCCCCCCCCCCCCCCCCCCCGCAGTCATGGGACACAGCCAGTTTGGTTCAGGATTTGGGCCTGTTAGTTACAAGGCAGGCCCAGGTCAACAAACAAAGGCCTAGGCAATTGGGGGGAGAGGGGGTCTTTTCCTCCACAATCCCCCCATTTGATGCCATTCAGGCATCACTAAGACCACCATCACTAAGGCCAATTTTACTAAGGCCAGCTTCTACGGGGTGCATGGGACAGTAATTATTGCTGGACACTGAGGTGGACTGCAAGCTAGCCCATTTAGGAGTATTGGGGTTGGTACTGACACGCTCAAAGGTATTAACGCTAGCGGTACTGACACTGAGGGTGCTTACAGCCTTTGTCTCACCTTCCAGTGTGTGCTGATTTTTTCGAGTTTAGCCACATTGTCTTTGGGCTGGGTGATGGGGAGGAGTAGGGCCTGGGGAAGGGGTCTGAAGCTGTGGGGACTTTAATGGCCAGTGTTTACTGATTTTTTATTTTTATCCAGATATTAGGTGTT
>NW_027059825.1:0-1754 GCF_011386835.1 Chrysemys picta bellii | reverse complement strand
TGACATTGACCTTAAGTGAATGGTGTCTCCAGCTAACACTTTGTTGGTTATTACTCAGTTGAGTCTCTCATTTTATTGAACACAGACCTTTGGATATACAGTATTTACAGCTATGGAGAACAAGTAGCAGAAATCATTAAACTTACAAGCAATACAGTATATAGACCGTTTATCAGTGGGAATCAGACTTTGTCTACACTGCTAAACCTATACTGGTATATAGCTATGAGTAGCCCTCTAGTGTAATGGCAGCATACTCTGACAGAGTTTTTCTGTCACTGTAGGAACACCACCTCCCCAGATGACGTTAGCTGTGCCTACACTGGGGTTTTGTCAACATAGGTATGTTGGGCGGGGTGTGGTTTTTTCACACCCTTGACTGACATAGCTATGCTGGTATAAATTTTAAGTGTAGACAACGCTTCAGAAATAAGACTTAGTTTGGACGGGGGGAAAACAAAAAATTCTGAATGTGAGGATTCTGTACTGCAGCTGAAAATGTTATAAATTCTGTAAACTAACATGGTTCCTTTTATTTTTCTTTCTGAAGGAATGGAGGGAAAAAAACTGATTTCTGCAACAGACACCCAGTACTCTGGTATGCTACTCCAGTCTTTGAATGAACAACGTGACCATGGACTTTTTTGTGACGTTACTGTCATCGTGGAGGACCGGAAATTTCGAGCCCACAGAAATGTTCTTTCTGCTTCTAGCACGTATTTTCACCAGCTTTTTTCAGTTGCTGGGCAAGTGGTGGAACTGAGCTTTATAAGAGCAGAGATTTTTGCAGAAATACTCAACTATATATATAGCTCAAAAATAATCCGAGTTCGATCAGACTTACTTGATGAGTTGATTAAATCAGGGCAATTACTAGGAGTTAAATTTATAGCAGAACTGGGTGTACCTCTGTCACAAGTAAAAAGCCTATCTGGTGGCATCCAGGATGGTACTTCAGAAACTTTACCTTCTAGCTCAGATCAAGAGAGTCTTGAAACACAAATATCCCCAACAAAACATGTGAGTCAACATGTAATTGGTGGGATGCCTGTGATAACAGAATCATTTTCCTTACATGGTGAAGAATATGAAACTACAAAAATTACAGTGAGTGATTCAGACGACGATGATGATGTCATCTTTTGTTCTGAAATTGTGCCTGCGAAAGAGCGTTCTCCAGAGACCGGTGCGGTGGCACAGAGCCAGCCTTGCCCAAATCCTGCTGCGGTTTCTGACCAAACGTCCTGTAGCACTGGTGGATCTCCCCCTCTAACTAGTATTGCAGCAACTCAAAAACTCACTTCCTCTGCCACCCAACCAAGTCCAAACCAAACACAAACTAGTGCTGAATCACTTGACTCTTCAACTCCAAAGCATTTGACTCCCAACATCATTTTGCTAAATCAGTCTCAACTTAATTCATCACTAAGTGTCAGTTCCTCACATCAACAACACGTGTCTCCTACAGTTAATTTGCTTGGGGAGAACCAACAGCCATCTAATAATGAGTCTTTAGCTGAAATGGAAACAAATGCTGTTGATGAGGAAGAAGAGGAGGAGGAGGAGGATGTGGAAGATGATGATATCATTAGCTCATCTAGTCCAGGTTCAGTCAGTAGCAGCTCTTTGGTTCAGCAATCTTCTCCCCCCAAAGTAGCGGAGTTTGAAGGATCAGGTGTACAGAAAAAACAGGTTGTTACTTTTCCACAGGAACCATCTTCCAAACCTGGGGAGTTTAAAATAAAAATCTCAGA
>NW_027059824.1:0-1756 GCF_011386835.1 Chrysemys picta bellii | reverse complement strand
TGAGGATTACAATGCACAAGCAGCTGGATTTGAGTCAGCAGTGTGCCCTTGTTGCCAAGAAGGCTAACGGCATATTGGGCTGCATTAGTAGGAGCATTGCCAGCAGATCGAGGGAGGTGATCATTCCTCTCTATTCGGCACTGGTGAGGCCACACCTGGAGTATTGTGTCCAGTTTAGGGCCCCTCACTACAGAAAGGATGTGGACAAATTGGAGAGAGTCCAGCAGAGGGGAAGGAAAATGATTAGGGGGCTGGGGCATATGACATATGAGGATTGGCTGAGGGAACTGGGCTTATTTAGTCTACAGAAGAGAAGAGTGAGGGGGGATTTGATAGCTGCTTTCAACTACCTGAACGGGGGGTTCAAAAGAGGATGGAGCTCGGCTGTTCTCAGTGGTGGCAGATGACAGAACAAGGAGCAATGGTCTCAAGTTGCAGTCAGGGAGGTCTAGGTTGGATATTAGGAAACACAATTTCCTAATAGGAGGGTGGTGAAGCACTGGACTGGGTTCTCTAGGGAGGTGGTGGAATCTCCATCCTTAGAGGTTTTTAAGGTCAGGCTTCACAAAGCCCTGGCTGGGATGATTTAGTTGGGGATTGGTCCTGCCATGAGCAGGGGGTTGGACTAGATACCTCCTGAGGTCCCTTCCAACCCTGAGATTCTATGATTCTATCAGTCCTTTGTCCATCCCCTCAGTAGGCACCGACTTCCCCTCTGGCCAGTGGGTGCTCAACTCCCGCTCTGCCCCAGGCCCCGCCCCCACTCCACCCCTTCCCCAAAGCTCCGTCCCACCTTTTCCCACCCCTGCTCTGCCCCGGCCACACCCCCAAATCAACCCCTTCCTCTAACCCCCGGCCCCCTCTCTTCTTGCCCCTGCTTCACCCCGTCCCGCTTCTATCCCACCCCTTTCCCCAACCCCCACCCCGCCTCTTCCCCATCTCCTCCCCCCACTATGCCATGTCCCCGCTCCTCCCCTACCCTCCCGGAGCACCCTGAATTCCATGAAAGAGCTGTTTTGCAGTGGGCAGGAAGTGCTGGGAGGGAGCGGGAGGAGTTGCTCAGTGGGGCTGCCGGCGGGCGAGATGCACTGCGGGCAGGGCAGAGCTTGGCTGCCAGTGGGTGCTAAACACCCACTAATTTTTCCTTGTGGATGCTCTAGGCTCCCAGATTCTTTTCCTGTTCATTAGATCGCACATGACAGGTTGGTGTCTCCTTTTCCTAGTGCAGGGGTGGCCAACCTGTGCCTCCAGAGCCACACGCGGTTCTTCAGAGGTCACTTTGCGGCTCCATGCATAGGTGCTGACTCCGAGGCTGGAGCTACAGCCGCTAACTTTCCAATATGCTGTGGGGTGCTCACTGCTCAACCCCCTGCTCTGCCCGAGGTCCTGCCACCACCCCACCCCTTCCCCCAAGGCTCCTGCCCCTTCCCCCGAGCCTGCCATGCCCTCGCTCCTCCCCCCTCCTCACCAGAGCCTCCTGCACACTGCAAAACAGCTGATTGTGGCGGGTGGGAGGAGTGGGGAGGGAGTGGGAGGCGATGATTGGCGGGGCTGGCGGTGGGCGGGAGGTGCTGGGGGCTGGAGGGGGGTAGTGGATGGGGGGCTGCTGACATATTCCTGTGGCTCTTTGGCAATGTTCACTGGTAAATTCTGGCTCCTTCTCAGGCTCAGGTTGGCCACCCCTGTCCTAGGGACTGGTGGGGGTCAGCGTTGCAACAGTCAGTTCTCAACGTCCCGTTTTGATTTGAATGTGGGC
>NW_027059823.1:0-1759 GCF_011386835.1 Chrysemys picta bellii | reverse complement strand
TTAGAAAGGTTCAGAGAAGTCTAGACATTTTCACTGTGGGAAAAGGATCCACAATCACTTTTACACAAACTGTTAAAAATCATACCCTGCAGTCATCCTTTTAAACTGCGAGTTGTATTTTTAAAGCAAAGAGAAGATAAACTAATGCAGCATAAAAATTGTTGTGTTTTTAGAGGATCAAAAGGTTTCTAGGGAAGTACAGACAGCTTTTGATTAAATGCCTTTGAAAGAACTAACAAGGCAAAAAAAAAATCAGAAAGTTCTTGGCTCCAAAGTGCTCAGTTCCTAGACCAAATGAAAGCATGACCCATTATTAGATAATATGTATTAGAAAGTAAATTATTTCAGTGACTTTTCAGAGTAATAGTAATCCAGCTAACACTCCATTCACTCTGAAACGCAAACAGAAGGAACCGTGTGAAGAGAGTCTGAACACAGTTCCAGGTAAACCCAGTTTCTAACACAACTTGGCTGGTCCAGGGCAGGAGGGACCAAACAAGTTCTCTAGCAATGATTCTAGCTTAGAACTAGGTTTTAAAACATAGTTCCAACATAGTTTGGCCTCAATCCAGTCTGGCAAGCCAAACTATGTTACAAAAGTGGTTTAACTGGAACCATGATTAAACACTGTTCCCAGGCTGCGAGAGCTCCAAAACTGCAGGGGTGAAGGAAAGTCAGCATTTATTTCTTCAGAAAGGAAAAAAATTCATCTCTAATACTTGCAGTTCAAAGAATAAGGAACAACTGAATAGTCTGAAATATTTCAAAATTAAGAGCTTTTTCAAAAGTTAAAATAGGCAAATGGGTTTATTATAGTTTGCCATATAGCAGAGTTTTTTCGACAAAAGACAGCTTTTGTCGACAAAACAGTGGAGGTGTACTGTAGTGAGGCGGAATGGCCTCCCACTGACCCAGAGGTGAAGGGGCCACTCACAGAGCCCTGGTGGTGGAGCCAGGCATGCTCACCTCTCCCACCAGAGGTCAGTGGATGGGACAGGAAGAACAAAAGCCGGGTCTGCGAGCTCAGTTGGGCTGCAGCTGCTGACTGAGCCAGATGTCTCCTGCCCGCTTCCGAACTGGGATACTGCAACGGATCCCTGCGGTGCTGAAGACTTGCCGACACTGCTGGAGCCACACACTGACCAAGCTGAGGAGGAGTTGCCGGGACTGCCACTGGCCTTCTACCCAGACGACATAGAGGACCCCTCAGAGACCCAGGTATGCCCGGAGGGGGAGATAGGAAGTAGCCCAGGGGAACTAGACAACTATCTGGTTGAGAGCTGGCTTGCGACCAAGTTAGTGACTGTGGGAGGATCCCCACTGACCCAGTGGCAGCCCCTCCGCCACTGTTAGGGCCCTGGGCTGGGATGCGGTGGAGTTGGGCATCCTTGTGTCCCTCCTGCCACCCCACCTACATCTGCCTACAGTCTGCTGAGTGAAGACACTAGGCTCTATTCCTGTCTGAGCCCCCCACAGACTGTGGTTGGGTGCTCTGCTCCTGCCCTAGACTGTGTTTGGGTACTCTAACCCTGCCTGAGCCCGGAGGACCTGATGCCTGCCCTGACTAAGGGCCTGGGCTCTGAACTATTTGTTTGCTGCTCGGCCCTGAGTGCAAGCCCAAGACCCAGACTCTGTATCGCCCTGCCCTGACTAAGGGCTGGACTTACTAACTGTTTAGCTGCCCCTCGCCCCTGAGTACAGGTCTGAGCCACGGAACCTTCATTGCCCTAATTGCGAGCTAGAGACCATAACTACCTAA
>NW_027059822.1:0-1759 GCF_011386835.1 Chrysemys picta bellii | reverse complement strand
GGGTGGAGCAGGGGCTGGCTGCAGGCAGGGAGTGCGGGGCTGGCTGCAGGCAGGGGCTGGCTGGAGACAGGGGCTGGTCGGGGTAGGGGGTGCGGGTCTGGCTGGAGACAGGGGCTGGCTGCAGGCAGGGTAGGGAGTGTGGGGCTGGTGCGGGCAGGGGGTGCAGCAGGGGCTGGCTGCAGGCAGGGGGGTGCGGGTCTGGTTGGAGACAGGGGCTGGCTGCAGGCAGGGTAGGGGTGCGGGGCTGGTGTGGGCAGGGGGTGCAGCAGGGGCTGGCTGCAGGCAGGGGGTGCAGCAGGGGCTGGCTGCAGGCAGTGTAGGGAGTGCGGGGCTGGTGCGGGCAGGGGGTGCAGCAGGGGCTGGCTGCAGGCAGGGGGTGCAGCAGGGGCTGGCTGTGGGCAGGGGGTGCGGGTCTGGCTGGAGACAGGGGCTGGCTGCAGGCAGGGTAGGGGGTGCGGGGCTGGTGCGGGCAGGGGGTGCAGCAGGGGCTGGCTGCAGGCAGGGGCTGGCTGGAGACGGGCTGGTGGGGGCAGGGGGTGCGGGGCTGGAGGCAGGGCAGGGGGTGCAGCAGGGGCTGGCTGCAGGCAGGGCAGGGGCCCCCCTGCTTCTACCACCTTGGCCCTTTAAATAGCTGCCGGAGCCCTGGGGAAGCTGTGGGGCTCTCGTGGCTATTTAGAGGACCGAGGCAGCAGAGGTAGCTGGAGCCCCGGCACTTTAAATAGCCCCCGGAGCCCCCTGCTACCCCAGGGCTCTGGTCCAAGCACTAGACTCCTCCCCATAAGCACCATAGCTCCCCCTTCTCCTCCACTGGTACATAAAACTACAAGTCCCAGAATCCCTTGCTTCTGCCATCCCACCTCCTGAAGGGGCAGCCAATGGGCCGGAGCCGTTTGCTGATTGGCAAGTGCGCGGGCCAGTGGGGGCGAACCCATGCCCTGCGCGAGGTGGCAGTAGGCGATGGCGGCGCCGGGCTGGGAGCGGGCGCTGCGGCTCGTGCTGTGCGCGCTGGGGTTGGCGCTCTCTGTGTACGCGCTGCACGTGGAGAGCTGGCGGGAGCGGGACCCCGGGTACCAGGCCATGTGCGACCTGAGCCCCTCCGTCAGCTGCTCCAAGGTCTTCACCTGCAGGTGAGCGGGGGGGACCGGCCCCATTGCAACCCCTCGCCCCATGGCATGACTCCCCCTTGCTCCTCTGCAACCCCCCGCCCCATGGCATGACTCCCCTTTGCCACGCACCCTTCAGAGCTTCCTGTGATAAACTGCGAACTTTGGACAATAGCGGGGTGCTAGGAAGGGTCACCCCCTTGTGTTGCTGTGACAATGCGGTTTTGGCGGAACCCAACTGAGAGTGCCAACTCAGGACAAATTGCTAAAACAGGGCAGTTACAGCCCAAGGCTGGGGTTTTTCCACCTCTAAGGCAAACCAAACCAGCCAGACTAGGAGGACTTCGGTCTCGTCCCACTGGCTAACCGCAAGTCTCACAAGCAATCTCCTTAGACACTCCAGTTTCCCAGTATAACCACCAGGGCCACACGTTATGGGGACAAATGGTTATGAAAACCAATACCCCAGTAAAAGAAAAAGATTCTCCTGATCCCAAAGGACCAAGCCCCAGACCCAGGTCAATATACAAGTCAGATCTTATCCACAAATCACGCTGCTGCCAATCCTTTAGAATCTAAAATCTAAAGGTTTATTCATAAAAGGAAAAAGATAGAGATGAGAGTTAGAATTGGTTAAATGGAATCAATTACATACA
>NW_027059821.1:0-1759 GCF_011386835.1 Chrysemys picta bellii | reverse complement strand
GAAACATGGTGGCTTACTGAAAAATATTTGAGGCATTGTTTATTTTCTGAGTTAGCATGACACAGAGGTCAGTGGGGGAAATCCTGGCCTGCTAAAATCAATGGGAGTTTGTCATTGCCTTCAGTGGGGCTAGGATTGTATACAATTTTAAGAGCCAGTTTATTGGGCTGGAGCAGTAGAAGGAAACTGGAAGCTTAGGTAGTAAAAATGGATCTAGATAGAATAAATGCCTTAAATGATCAATAAAACAGCAAGGAAAGAAGCACAAAGCATTCTGAGTGATTAATGACTTATATTGCACATTTGAAGTACATTACAGGCCAAATCATTCTTGACTTACCATTCAGACAGAAATGGAACTGTCTATATCAATAAAATAGGATTTACCTCTTCATGAAATATACCAATTAGTTATCTATCTCTATTGGTGAAGGATACTTGCAATTAACTAGCTGTTTTATGGTAAGTAGAGAGTAAATTTGGGAATCCATGTGAGAATGCACTTTCCAAAAAGAATACGCAGTTTCCAAGAGGAATATGCAATTTCCAAGGGGGAGTAGAGGAAATGTGATAAAATATTCAGCGTGGAATGGGAGGAGGAAAGGGAAGCACAGATAAAGGAAATGAGAACAGCAAGTTTTATGCACTGAGGTACAATCTGGTTACAGGGACATTTAAAAAGAAAATGAATCATTAAAGACTAAGTTATATTGAACAAAGTCTAATCAATTATCTTTTCTCTCCTAGTCACTTAAATATAAACCCTTATTCAATAATGTATCCACCTATTCCATCACTTATCTATACAGATTGCAGGTAGAGAGAGAGAATCACTGAGCTGTCTCAAAGGATTAGAATTAAGGCCACTTTTGTTTGTGCTTCAGTGACTTGGAAGGAGGACACAATGTCAAAAGTACATGCATGTGCTACTAGATTGGAATGGGAAGGAAGGGAATGCAAAGCAGTGGAATGATACTTTCCAGAAGGACTATAAACTGTTCAGGAAGGACAGGCAGGGCAGAAAAGGTGGGGGAGTTGCGTTGTATGTAAGAGAGGAGTATGACTGCACAGAGCTCCGGTATGAAACTGCAGAGTCTCTGGATAAAGTTGAGAAGTGTGAGCAACAAGGGTGATGTCATGGTCGGAGTCTGCTATAGACCACCAGACCAGGGAGATGAGGTGGACGAGGCTTTCTTCTGGCAACTAGCAGAAGTTGCTAGATCGCAGGCCCTGGTTCTCATGGGAGACTTTAATCACCCTGATATCTGCTGGGAGAGCAATACAGCAGTGCACAGACAATCCAGGAAGTTTTTGGAAAGTGTAGGGGACAATTTCCTGGTGCAAGTGCTGGAGGAACCAACTAGGGGCAGAGCTTTTCTTGACCTGCTGCTCACAAATAGGGAAGAATTAGTAGGGTAAGCAAAAGTGGATGGGAACCTGGGAGGCAGTGACCATGAGATGGTTGAGTTCAGGATCCTGACAGAAGGAAGAAAAGAGAGCAGCAGAATACGGACCCTGGACTTCAGAAAAGCAGACTTTGACTCCCTCAGGGAACAGATGGGCAGGATCCCCTGGGAGAATAACATGAAGGACAAAGGGGTCCAGGAGAGCTGGCTGTATTTTAAAGAATCCTTATTGCGGTTGCAGGAACAAACCATCCCTATGTGTAGAAAGAATAGTAAATATGGCAGGCGACCAACTTGGCTAAACAGTGAAATCCTTGCTGATCTTAAACGCAAAAAAGAAGCTTACAAGAAGT
>NW_027059820.1:0-1760 GCF_011386835.1 Chrysemys picta bellii | reverse complement strand
AATTATATTGTTAAAACAATATATAGAAGATGTAGGAATGCAGGTGTCTTTCCCTTTTTTTATTCTTCAGGGTGATAGAGCTTCAATATGTAAGGAAAGGGAAACATTTTAGTCCCAATCCATAAATAGAAATGAGTAAGCTGGTCATTCAGGGGCTGAGTAATTTTGATCTGTGGAGGCAGACTGCAAGACACTTTAAAAAGGAAATAGCTTACGGAAGATCAGGAATAAACAATATGTGGAGGACTTTACAATGGAACATCCACAGATACAAATTCCATAATGAAAACTAGTGGTAATTTAGTTGCATAGAGTTTAAAGCAAGACGGGACCACAAGAACATCTAATCTGACTTCCTGTATATCATAGGCCATTAAAATCCACCCAAATACATTCACATTGAGACCAAGTACTTCAGTTGGACCAAAGCATTTTAGTTCGCAGGATCTAAAATTATGTACCACCGGCAGAGAATAGGAGACACAAAGATGCCACCAATGCCCAAGACTCCTGGAATGGCAGGGAATTGAATAGGTGAAATATACCTAATTGATCCCAGCAGATGATCCGTGACATATGCTGCAGAAAAAGGCAACCCCACACCACCCCAAAGTCCCTGCTGATTTGACCTAGGGACAAATTCCTTCCTGTCTCCAAATCTGGTGAATGGTTATACCCTGAACAAATGAGCAAGGCAAAATATGCCAGCCAGGTGTTGTGGCAGAGCTCCGACCTTGTCCCCATGGGTCCCGTGCTTCTAGGCGGTTTATGCTAGCCTCGGAGGCTCACTGCAACCCTCCATGTCACCCTTCTCTCTCGAGGGCCAGGGTTACTGTCTACTGAGACCTTTTAATCACAAGCCAGCAAGGTGGTTGATGAGAGAACTCCCACAGTCTCTGTTATCCCTATGGGCTTATTCAAGAACAGTTTAGCCTCCTGTCATGTCAGGGGCCTGTCTTCCCCTCCCAGGCGGTGTTTCTGAAGTGGCGGGTTGGGGGGATCCTGGGCCCGCTCTCTACTCCAGGTTCTGGCCCAGGGACCATAGTGAGAACCGCTTTACTGCCCACTGCTCGGGTCTTCCTCAACCGGGTTCTGCAAGAGGGCATGCCCCGCCCACCCTCCACCCCAGGCCCTCTGGACCTTTTCATCGGGCCCGTGGACCTGCCAGGCCATTCCACGCCTTTACAGTGAGCCGGCTGCATGACTTGCAGAGGTTTGGTTCCGGACCACACCAAGAAAACATCTGTATGAGCCACACTCTTCATGTCCTCACCCTCGCATCCCACTCAGGCACAAAGTGTTGGGACTTCTTACCACCTCTGGAGGGTGAGGAGCCCCGGTGGGCCAGCCTATATTCCACGCTGGTCCCGAGGCCCACCGGGGATTTCAGCTGGCGGATCCTGTTATCTCCTTAGTTGTCCCCCGCAATTATTTGGAATCCCGGACCTGTGGATCCTCCCCTGAGGCTGTGGGGAGGTCCTTTCGCAGTGGGCAGGCTTCTGCCCTCCCACTTCCTGGATCTCAACAGGACTACTCTGCAGTACCCAACTGGCCTGGGTCTATCACAGTATCTAAGACAGGATTTTCTGTTGTACCACAGAACACCAGTCCACCCCAACCACTATCCCATCTTTAACCATACAACATAAAGGCTGAAAGCCAAAGCACTCAGAAGTACTGAGTTAATACTACATATAATACAAACTAGAATTATTGTACATAGCTCTCATTTATTAAATTGCAATACAATGCACAGACTT
>NW_027059819.1:0-1761 GCF_011386835.1 Chrysemys picta bellii | reverse complement strand
CCGGCAGGAGGTGGGGGCTGAGCTTGGCTGATCAAGGGGCCCATAAAAGCGGCCGCCCAGCCAGGCAGCGGTACAGCTGCGAGCAGCGACAGCAAACAGGGCGGCTAACAGGGGAGTCTGAGAGGGAGTTCTCATTGGAGGAGAAGGTACCTGTATTTGAATCTGTCCTTGTTGTTCTTGTTTGTAGGGGCCGGCAGGGGCTGGGGGCTGGGAAGGACGCCGAGCCCTGAGTAGGGAGCGGAGCTTGGCTGATCAAGGGGCCCATAAAAGCGGCCGCCCAGCCAGGCAGCGGTACAGCTGCGAGCAGCGGCAGCAAACAAACAGGGCGGCTGACAGGGGAGTTTGAGAGGGAGTTCTCATTGGAGGAGAAGGTACCTGTATTTCCATCTGTCCTGGTTGTTCTTGTTTGTAGGGGCCGGCAGGGGCTGGGAAGGACGCCGAGCCCTGAGTAGGGGCCGGAGCTTGGCTGATCAAGGGGCCCATAAAAGCGGCCGCCCAGCCAGGCAGCGGTACAGCTGCGAGCAGCGGCAGCAAACAAACAGGGCGGCTGACAGGGGAGTTTGAGAGGGAGTTCTCATTGGAGGAGAAGGTACCTGTATTTGCATCTGTCCTGGTTGTTCTTGTTTGTAGGGGCCGGCAGGGGCTGGGAAGGACGCCGAGCCCTGAGTAGGGGCCGGAGCTTGGCTGATCAAGGGGCCCATAAAAGCGGCCGCCCAGCCAGGCAGCGGTACAGCTGCGAGCAGCGGCAGCAAACAAACAGGGCGGCTGATAGGGGAGTTTGAGAGGGAGTTCTCATTGGAGGAGAAGGTACCTGTATTTGCATCTGTCCTTGTTGTTCTTGTTTGTAGGGGCCGGCAGGGGCTGGGGGCTGGGAAGGACGCCGAGCCCTGAGTAGGGGGCGGAGCTTGGCTGATCAAGGGGCCAATAAAAGCGGCCGCCCAGCCAGGCAGCGGTACAGCTGCGAGCAGCGGCAGCAAACAAACAGGGCGGCTAACAGGGGAGTTTGAGAGGGAGTTCTCATTGGAGGAGAACTTACCTGTATTTGCATCTGGCTTTGTTGTTCTCGTTTGTAGGGGCCGGCAGGGGCTGGGTGCTGGGAAGGACGCCGAGCCCTGAGTAGGGGGCTGATCAAGGGGCCCACAAAAGGGGCCGCCCAGACAGGCAGCGGTAGAGCTGCGAGCAGCGGCAGCAAACAAACAGGGCGGCTAACAGGGGAGTTGGAGAGGGGGTTCTCATTGGAGGAGAAGGTACCTCTATTTGCATCTGTCCTTGTTGTTCTTGTTTGTAGGGGCCGGCAGGGGCTGGGGGCTGGGAAGGACGCCGAGCACTGAGTAGGGGGCGGAGCTTGACTGATCAAGGGGCCCATAAAAGCGGCCGCCCAGCCAGACAGCGGTACAGCTGCGAGCAGCGGCAGCAGGCAAACAGGGCGGCTAACAGGGGAGTTTGAGAGGGGGTTCTCATTGGAGGAGACGGTACCTCTATTTGCATCTGTCCTTTTTGTTCTTGTTTGTAGGGGCCGGCAGGAGCTGGGGGCTGAGCTTGGCTGATCAAGGGGCCCATAAAAGCGGCCGCCCAGCCAGGCATCGGTACAGCTGCTGCAGCAAACAGAGCGGCTAACGGGAGTTTGAGAGGGAGTTCTCATTGGAGGAGAAGGTACCTGTATTTGCATCTGTCCTTGTTGTTCTTGTTTGTAGGGGCCGGCAGGGGCTGGGAAGGACGCGAGCCCTGAGTAGGGGGCGGAGCTTGGCTGATCAAGGGGCC
>NW_027059818.1:0-1762 GCF_011386835.1 Chrysemys picta bellii | reverse complement strand
AGACGTACCCTTAGACCTTCACTGACAAAACAAATGGGTCCAGCTTTGTCGCTTATACACATGGTGTCAAGGCTGAATCCCTACTCTGGCACTTCGAGTGCAGAAGGTGGAGGCTGGCAAGGATTTAAAAAATCAATACTTGCCACTCCAGGCTTGTATTACACTCCCAAGGTTACAGCTTTTCTCTGACCTTGTCTTGGTAAACGCTGCCACCACCCAAATGCAAAAAAACCCCTTGGACCCAGGAAGGAGCACTTGGGAATTCTTCCCTGTGGGGTATCCTCAAGCCCTTTCAAATCCCCCCTCACCCCCCGGGGAAGAGCTGAGAAAGAAAACAAAGGAAATCTGCTGTTGCCACCAGCTAATTAAACAACATGCACAAACCTCTTAGGACACCAAAAATCCAATTCTGTTCTTAAAAAAGGTAAATTTTGTTAAAAACAAAAAGGAAGAAAGTACATCTGGAACTTAGGCTTTTTGCTAGATCTTAAAAGAAAACAATTACAAAAATTAAGCATCAAGATAGCTCTCTTGAGGTTCAGCTTCAAGGTTACAAGCAAAACAAAAGTATCTGGGGTTAGCACAGAGGAGATCCACAAGCCAAAATAAAGAAATAAACCTGATCGCGTCTAGTTAAACATTCCCTGTCCAATGATTTTTCTCGGTATGGAAGATGAATTTTCATACCTGGTTCCAGCCTTACACAGAATTGCTGCTCCGAGTCCCGTCTCCAGAGAACAGACACAGACAAAGAGAAGTTCTTTCCCCATTTTAAAAAGTTTTAGCCCTCCCCTTGGAGCTTTTGGTCAGGTGCCCACTCCTTTTCCTTTAGCTGGGGAACTTTGTTAACCCTTTACAGGTAAAGCAAGCAGAGAACAGCTACCAAGAGGGACTTTATAGCTAACTGGCTGGCTGGGTGTTCATAAAAGGGAGCCCCCCCCCTTCATTTATTACACATGGTCACGCTACATCTGGCTACTTGTCCTACAGAAAACAGGCCCTGTGTGGAGTCCTCCACATGGAGTCCCATTGCTGTTCTGCTTGTTCTCCTTGATCCAACCCTTCTCTGAACAAGTAGCTCACACAGTCAGGTCCTACACAATCCAACATTCTGCTGGAAGCCATCAGAACCCTTCTTAGACTGTCAATTCTTGGGAGCTGGGCCTGTGTCTTCCTTTGTTTGCAGACAGAGCCCAGTATATTGTAGGTGCTGCCCGGATACATCATCATCCTCAACTCACCACGATTTCTGATCCTGATTATTCATTGCTCTGCAACATTGTTAATTTATCTACCAGGTGTTCCGTGTGGAGGGGTTTTGAATGAAGGTAGAATATTCTACCCGATGATGTTCTCTATCTAAATCCCTTTCACCCTGATATATATTTTTTCTCATTTTGGTTTAGGATTTCATTATGAAAAAAAGTTTCTTAAGACTCTTGTTTGTTCTCAGCAAGAGCATCGACTGGCATAACATGCCTGACTTTTTTATTCACAACTTTGCATCAGACACTGCAGGAGCCATAGTGGTGAGTAAATAATATACACAGGGTCCGTGTTGTTGGTTGGAAAAGGTTGATGAACTGTGGAGAATACTTAGCTGCTAAACCCACGCTAGGGTCCATGGAATCTGGAGAGTTGTAAAGAACTTTGTTGTATACACTGAAGCAATTATTTCAGTGTGTAAAATTGAGGTCAGTGCTGATTGACTGGAAATATTAGTGTGAATGGACAGAGAGAGGATGCTAGTTGGTGGGAAGTA
>NW_027059817.1:0-1762 GCF_011386835.1 Chrysemys picta bellii | reverse complement strand
AGCCGATCTGGGAGACAGATTCTTCCACAGCTGCTACTGTGAGATTCTGACAGCTTCCTCTGAACCACCAGGTGCTGGCTGCTGTCAGAGATGGGGTCCTGGACTGGATGGAACTCAAGTTTTGATTCAGTCTGCTAATGCCTATAGCTAGTCCTTCACTAGTCAGTACCAGACGCCAAGAACCAGCTCCTCGGATGGTGCTAATTGGCTTAGCGCTATGGACGGCAATGGAGCTCTGCAAATTCCCACCAGCTGAGGATCTCTAGCCCTGCAGCCCTGCAGGACACTGGAGGGTGTTGGCCGAGGCTTTGAAATGATCATGGCAGTGAGAGATGGGCTCAGACTGGAAACCCCAAACCCAGCACTGGTGGACTTGGGGACGCTGAGATCTGGATCCGGAGCCAGAGCTGAATGATGTGGCTTGGGGCAGTCGCTGATTACAATAACCCCTGGTGTGTATTTGGGCTGTGTGCACTGCACGCTGGGCTCCCAACTGCAGGATTTGACTAGTAGCCTTTTAAAAAAAATGGTTTTGAGGTGCAGAAGGACAAGGAAAAATGTGACACCCTGTCCCAGACCCTGAGCTATTTCTGTGGTCCAGGGGTCCCTTTACGAACACAGCAGCCATCTCCATACAGCAGCTAACAAAAAAAAAAAGCTTCTATGATCCTTAAATCCTGACCCTGTCCCTCTTCCATCCTGCACTGTCCTTTATTACACAAAGGCCTTGTCTACACTTACGTCAGCACGTAGGGTGCGTGTAGCTCCACGTGAAAGGCTGTGGTAGGGAGGGCAGCCAGGCTCAGCTTGGGGAGCTGCCGGTGCCATTCCGCACTGCCTCCCCCGACCAGAGCCTTTCCCCACTGGAATCTTTCACTGCCGTGGGGAAAGGCTCTGGCAGCGGGGAAGGGGCAGGACTCTACCCTACTAAATATAGCAGCGTAGACACGGGAGGCCCTGCATGGGCATGTAGGGTGCATAGCCATAGGGTTCAAGCGTCCCTTTACTTGCCTGAGCCAGGCCTCACCATCTACACTGCTGTTACACCCGTGCTAGCAGGGTCGAAATAGCCCCAAGTGTAGACCTACCCAAAGCAACCACCTCTGTTCCTGGAGTCCTAATTGACTGCGCTTGAAGAGGCTTGGGGATTGCAAAGGAAGGCAGGGTCCAAGTTAAAAGCCTAGCCCAGCAGCAGCCCCTCTGGTGGGAATTCGTCCTGGGCTCACTGCAAGGAAACAGTTCCCGCTTAATTAGGACTTTGTATTGTTCTTCCAAAAAAGTAAGGCAGAAACTAGTCATGTAAGCCACTCACCACAGGGTGGCGTTGATGCTCTGCCTCCCCTACGTTTTTCTCCTCTTAGGTCCCTTTGCAGCGGATCAGATTATGTCCGGTCTCTGTGCCCATTGATGCAGTCTGAGTAGCAGGAGCCCTTCAGCCCCACGGTGACATGGGCTCTTATGTGTTTGAATGATTAATCCTTCCTCTTCCTATTCCAGGCCAGAAGGGCTGAGGTGCTGTTTCCCGAGGAGCTGTTCCAGGACTAGCGAGGTAACCACAGACACGGGCCGTGCACTACAGCTCTAGGTACACCCAGGAGCGCCGCCAGCGTTTTTGCTGCCCTAGGTGGCGGAAGGTCCCGCCCCTGAAATGCCGCCCCCGACAGGCGGCAGAGGTCCCGCCCCCGAAATACCGACGACAACGGGGGCAGCCGAAGATCCGGCCGCCGCGGTCGCTGCCCCCCAAATGTTAGCGCCCAAGGCA
>NW_027059816.1:0-1764 GCF_011386835.1 Chrysemys picta bellii | reverse complement strand
CCAGCGAGAGAGAAGAGGTTCAGGGGCCAAAGCCCTCAGGCAGGGCAGGGCATCAAGCAGTCTAAAGCCCAACCCTTAGGCAGGGCATAGTCAGGAACCCAGGCCCTCAGACGGGGCAGGGTACCAAACGCAGTCTAGGGCCACTCTCCCCCACCCCAAGCCAGGGGTCAGGCACCCACCAAAGTGTCTAGCCCACCAACCAGTGGTCAGGTGTGCAGGTATAATCTCTTGTCCTGGCTCTAGTGGGAGCCAGACAAGCACAGGCCTCTGGGCCTGAAGAGGGGGAGTACTGCCACCCCAATGGTGGGTCAGCAGGGGTAGGGGGACACAGGCCTGCCCAACTCCACTGTGTCCCAACCCAGGGCGCTAACAGCAACAGAGAGGTCTGCCACTGGATCAACAGCGAATCCCACTGCAACACACTGACCGCATTTCAGATGCTCCTGCAGCCAGACTGCAGTTGGCTATTGCTGGGCTCCTTTCTCCCCTCCCTCAGGGTGTACCTGAACCCCAGGTTCATCCTCCATCTCCTGGGGGTATACAGCCAGTGGCAATCCCAGCAGCTCTTAAGCATCAGTCAGGTCTAGCAGCTTGGGCAAGTTTTCAGGGTAACTGGAGTTTTCTGCAGCCTCCTGCATCAGTAGTGGGAGAACACATCCATCTCTTTGGGCAGCTGCCTCCTGACTGCCCTACAGCACCCACCTATTATATTTCCTGTCCCGCCCCTCTGTTTCCTAGTTCCGCCCACCAGGGGCGGTCTGGCCCTCCCTCTCTGTCAATCTCTGAAGGAGGCCACGTCTCTTTGCTACAGGGCCCCATAGAGCAGTACTGCCCAGTATAAGAACATAATGTTTTACCCCACTTATTTCCTGATTTACAAAATAAGTTAGAAACTTTGTGTCCCTTCAAATATGAGGTTATTCCAGTTCCTCTGAGTAATAATAGCACTTCACATGTACCACATCTTCCTTCTGAAGAAGTTAAAGAGCTTTTCATCCGTGGATTAATATTATTATCATCTCCATTTTACAGAAGGGACAACTAACACTTAAACCAGATCTACACTAGAATCTTTTGCAGGTATAATAATGTTGATTAGGGGTATGATTTTTTACACTTCTATACTGGCAAAAGCCCTAGTGTAGGCGCAGTTATACCAGTATAAAAGTCCTTATTTTGTTTGGGGAACTGGTATAAGCTATACCAGTAAAATCACATTTTTTGCTGGTAGACACTGAATGTACACTAGAAGGGTTTAATGTAACTATACTGGTATAGCTATACCAACAAATCTTTTCTGCTGTAGAATAGACCCTGAAAGAGGAAGTCAGTGTGACAATGTCAGGAATAGAATCCAAGTCTCCAAAGTTCCAGCCCCTCTGCTTTATAGGTGTTGCCGGCACAGAGGCCCGAGGACAGCAACAGCGGGTTCGTTGCCCGGTGTGCTTTGCGCCAATAAACATACCGGGGTGGAGAAGCAAACGAAGTTTATTTGAGATCTCAAAGTGGTGCAAGGAGACAGGCAAGTCTCAGATCAAGCACACCAGCAAAAACAGTTTTTCTCTTCTTATACATTTTACAACTAAGCCCCCTCTATTCCTCCCCCCTCTACTGAAGGCATGTTTATACATTTAAGCAATTAAATCATTCTAGGGCTATAAATCTAGCTTGTTAGTAACTTCTCTCTAAACTGTTACTTGGTCTTGTTTACCCTTGGTTTATTACCTCTTCAGCCAGAAACATGCAAACCTCATCATTATCGCT
>NW_027059815.1:0-1770 GCF_011386835.1 Chrysemys picta bellii | reverse complement strand
AGCAGAGATGCCTCGTACTTGTGTGAACAGTGCAGATAACTTCTGCTATGTTTGTGGTGAAGTGACTTTTGCATCACAAAAGCGCAGTATAACCACTATGGTTAAGAAAGCCTATCACCTTTATTTTGGCTGCAAAATTGGAGATCAGGACAAGAGGTGGGCCCCACACATATGCTGCAACACTTATGCAACAAATCTTCGCCAGTGGTTGAACAGGAAAAGGAAATCTATGCCTTTTGCAGTGCCAATGATTTGGAGAGAGCCAACAGATCATACCAGCAATTGTTACTTCTGCATGGTGCCTCCAGTTGGGAAAGGTGTGTCAAAGAAGAAAAAGTGGACTGTGCATTATCCAAACATTCCATCAGCTATACGCCCAGTACCCCACGGAGAAGGACTGCCAGTTCCTGATGCACCAGATTCATTCTCACTTGAGTCAGATGAGGAAGAGGAAGAGGATGAAACTTCTGGTCCTGAACCATCAATGTCACAGGACCCACATTTTCTCCCATCCTCTTCCTCTGAACCACACCTCATAACACAAGGTGAACTGAATGACCTTGTCAGGGATTTGGACCTACCCAAGAGTAAGGCAGAGCTATTGGGCTCCAGACTACAGCAGTGGAATCTCCTGGCAGGTGATGTTAAGGTTTCCATGTTCCGTGACCGTCAAAAGGATCTTGTCCCATTCTTCTTCATGGAAGGTGATATTGTAGCCTGCAACAACATCGATGGTGTGATGGCAGCCCTCAACATCGTCCACAATCCAGATGAGTGGAGACTGTTCATTGATTCATCGAAGACGAGTCTTAAAGCTGTTTTACTGCATAATGGCAATGTTTTGCCATCAATTCCAGTTGGTCATGCAGTCCATATGAAGGAAACCTATGACAACATGAAACAACTTTTGCGGTGCATAAACTATGACCAACATCAGTGGCAGCTTTGTGGCGATTTGAAGGTTGTTGCTCTCTTGCTTGGTCTGAAGACTGGATACACAAAGTACTGCTGTTTTATCTGCGAATGGGATAGTCGTGCAAGAGATTCCCAGTACATCAAGAAAGATTGGCCACTCCGACAGTCATTGGAGCCTGGGAGGAAAAGTATTCAGCATCCACCACTTGTTGAATCAAGGAAGATTTTGTTACCACCCTTACACATCAAGCTGGGTCTGATGAAGAACTTTGTCAAGGCCATTGACAAAACACAAGCAGCTTTCAAGTACCTCCGTGGAAAAATTCCAAGGTTAAGTGAAGCTAAGATAAAGGAAAGTGTCTTTGTTGGTCCTCAGATTCGTGAACATCTTCGAGATGATGCATTTGACCATGCACTCCGTGGCAAGGAAAAGACAGCATGGAAAGCCTTCCAGTTAGTGGCAATAAATTTTCTCGGAAACAACAAGGCAGACAACTACAGGTTGTTGGTGGAAAACCTCCTCAAGGCATACAAAAGCCTTGGTTGCAACATGTCACTAAAGATACATTTTTTACACTCTCATCTAGATTTTTTTCCACCGAACTGCGGAGCAGTGAGCGATTTCACCAGGACATTGCAACAATGGAGAAACGCTATCAGGGCAAATAGAGCCCATCAATGCTTGCAGACTGTTGCTGGACAGTGACAAGAGATGCTCCATTTAATGAATACAAGAGACAAGCCAAGAAGCGCCGAGTAGACACTGAATAGGACTAAACTATGTATATAATAGTTTTTTGCCTTTTGTTTCATAATACATTTTATTTATATAACCCTTTTGCTGATTTTTAAAGT
>NW_027059814.1:0-1775 GCF_011386835.1 Chrysemys picta bellii | reverse complement strand
GAGGTGTAGGGGGATGGATGGAGGGAGGGACAGATGGAGAGGTGTGGGGGGGACGGACGGACAGGGGTGTGTTCGGACAAGGGGGGTAGTCGGCAGGGGGGCGCTCGCTCACTCACGGCTGAGGGCCAGGATGCGGGCGCGGTTCAGCCCCTTGAAGAGGGGGCACCGGGCCGCCACCTCTTGGCCCGGCCGGTAGCGGGCAGGGTCCCGGCGTGGCTCGCTCACCGCCGCCAGCTCGATGATGCTGGAGAAGCCTTCGTCCAGCCAGTCCACCAGGGCCAGGCGCGCCGACATGGAGAGAGCCCCCTGGGGAGAGATGGGGTGAGCCCCCCGCGCCCTGCCTGGTGCCCCCTACCCAGCCCCCCCGCCCCTGTGCCCCTTGGGGCGAGATAGGGTGAGCCCACCGCGCCCCCTACTCTGGTACCCCACCCCGTGCCCAGGCTCCCACCCGGCGCCCCATGCCTAACACCCCACCCCATGGCCCCCTGCTCCAGCACCCCCTGGTGAGTCCCCCCCGGCACTCTATGGGGAGGGTTGGGGTGAGTTCACCACGCCCCCTGCTCCGGTACCCTCTGCCCCAGCATCCCCTGCCCAGTGCCCTCTCTCCCCCTGCAAAACCCCCCACCCCAGTACCCCTTGCCAAGCCCCCACCCCACTCCCTCTTCCCTAGCACCCCACACAGCCCTGCTCCCCACAGCCCAGCGCCCCCTGCCCCACTCCCAGAAGCCCAGCATCCCCTGCTGAACCCCTGGCCCCGCTCCCTGCAGCACAGCGCCCCCTAGCATCTCACAGGGGCCAGCCCTGACTGCCAGGGGAGAGCGCCCCCTACCGACTCTGACTCCTTGCCCCCTGCACTCCAGCTACGGGGCCTGTTGCATTAATGCTAAATATTGGGGTGGGGTCCCCCACAGGCCAAGGGCCCCTTAGGGTCCTGTCATGGCCCCCTCAGCCGTCCCCCTGCTGCAGCAGGAAGGTACCTGGGTTTCTCCTTTTGCCTGCAAATGCTGCTCCTGTCTCCTCTGCTTGCAGCCAGCTGCAAAGGCTGCTGGGAAGGGGGGGGGGCAGAAAGGGGTGGGGTCCCCCCTTTCCTCTCCCTCCCCCCCCCCCAGCGGTGGCACCAGCTGCAATCGGCCCCCAGGGGTCTGCAAACAGTTTGCAAATGGGGAATGGGGTAGGAGGGAGGTGGGGGGGGTATCTCTCTGGGTGAGTGGGGGGGGTAGTTAGGGGCTGCTGCTTGGGGGGCTCTTGGGAGGGGAGAGGGAGGGATCAGCCCTGCTGGTGCAAAGCGTTTGCCGGATGTTTGCAGAGCATTTGCGGCGGGGGGGGGGGGTGTGTTAACCCCTGGGTGCCCAGGCTGCAGGCAGGGATGGGGATTCGGGGAGTGCTTATGGGATTGGGCTGGGGGGCTAAAGGGGGTCACTTAAATAGGGAAGAAGGAGCCAGGGAGGGAACCCAGGAGTCCTGGCTCCCAGCCCCCCCAGCTCTAACCACTAGACCGCACTCTCCTCCCAGAGCTGGGAGAGAACCCAGGAGTCCGGCTCCCAGCCCCACCCACTAAACCCCACTGCTCTCTCTGTACAAGAATGACTGCAGACTCACCCTGCCTTCCCATTGGCTGGCACTGCGTCCCCACCCATCTCACACCAACCAATCAGCAGCCGCTTGTGGGGTGAAGCAGCCAATCCCCAACCTCAGGGCAGAACCTAAGACCATTAAAGGGGTGGGTCCCACAACAGTGACCTCACCTCATGAAGGGGATTGCATAATACTCTTAA
>NW_027059813.1:0-1775 GCF_011386835.1 Chrysemys picta bellii | reverse complement strand
AATTTGTCCTTAAGAGTTTCATAAATCTCATCAACTCACTGTCCCCATCCTTTTTTAAAATCATTACTCTGGTAGTTACAGGGGGAACCACCCCCTATATGGATGTTGCTTCACACTGTCTATTATAAAATATTCTCAGCACCTTTTTCAGAAGCTCTCATGTTTTCATCGACTGTAGCATGCCTTTGCAATTTGGCAAGGGGTCAGTGCCAGGAAAGCACCTCCCCTTGCTTCAGTGAAATTCCTTCCATTTTGGCTGAAATATAAACTGCTGAAAATAACAATTTTCTTTTTCTCACGTGAGTATCCGAGGATATTTTTGGTAGCATGCCACAAAGAAAATAGTACTTTCTCTCACTGTAAAAATAAAAATAAAAAAATTCACACCTTTCCAGTTGAAAAAAGTTCAGGAGTGTTGTTCCCTGCTTTCTGATACTTTTTTCAAACTTTTTATAGTGGGAAAAACAGGGGGGAAATAACAAGGGAGAGAACGCAGGAGAATCTGTAAACTATAAAATGGAAATGGAAAACTGATTTTTTGTTTCCAGAACCTGAAATGAAACATTTTAGTTAGAATCTAAACAATAATTATCATTCCATTTCCAAAAGTCAAAATCTTGGTTCTTTTTCAAAAAAATCCAGAGAAAAAGTGAAATATTGCATTTGAAATACTTCACAGGAAAAAATTTGCGGTTTTCAACAAACTCTATTATTTACCTGATGTAAGCAGAGTCAGGATGAGCTCTACCCTGACATCTGGTGGCGAATTATGGCGAGTGTGGAAAAGAACTCCAGGGGCTGATCTTGTTTGCATAGGCACACCCACTCGCCTGGCATGAAACAACAGCAACTCAAAGTGGTTACTTTGGCTGGTGTGGGATCCCCAGTTTCTCTGTTATTGTGGCAGGAAGAATAAAGTTTTGTTACCCTGATTCTGTGAATCAAGGCCAGTGGAACTGTTGTATGACAGAAGGACTGAGTGAGTCCTTCACCATTACCTAAGTAGCACTTGCTTGACAAGGGGCATGGGTTACAAAACCCAGTGAATAGAGAGAGCATGGGGATAGGTATTTGTATCTGATGGTATGGGCCCTTTCTGAGGGTTTGAAACACCAATTGCACTACCTTCTCTCCCCATTGTTGAATGTCAGAGCTAACTTTGATTCCATTAGGACTCTAATTACAGGCTGCTAAGCTGAATTCCCTTTGGGTCAATGGTGCACTAACACTGGGGCTCCCCTACTATGAGCTGAAATTGCTAAGAGCTGAAATCACAAAAGAGCTAAAGTTATTAAGAGCTGAGATCACTGAGGCTGTGTTAACTAGTGGGGGAGCCTGAAGCTATATTGCTAAGCAGCTGGAGGAGCCGCTAGCAGAGTGGAGCCGCACGGGGAGGGTTGGAGCGGAGCTGAGCGGCTCACAGGTCGGTGAGATGAGCGGAGCAGCTGCCAGAGCAGTTCGTGGGACACGGGAGCAGCTCACGGGACAGCTGATGGAGTGGAGCGACTCGTGGTGAAGGCTGCCGCGGAACCCCACAGAGAGGCAGCCGGTCAGCCTCGGATCACATAAGGTGCCCCTTAACAACCTGCGTGCCCCCCCCCCTTGAACTCTGGGGCTGAACTGACCAGGGACAGATACTTTGGGGGGTTGTTGGACTTTTGGGACTTTGGTGATCCTTGGGTTGCTGGTTTCAAGAACCAACGGGAAAGGACACAGCCCAATTTGCTGGGGTGGGTTTTTTTGCTCATGGTTTGTGTTATGAATCCTGTTTGTGG
>NW_027059812.1:0-1778 GCF_011386835.1 Chrysemys picta bellii | reverse complement strand
AGGAAGCCAAATTCCTGGTGCCTAATTCCCTTTGGTTTCCGCTTGCGTGGGGGGCTGGGATACGCCCCCCGGTGTAATCCAGCCCTCGTCAATAGCAACCGGCGGATGGCAGCTGGCCGGTGCCCTCTGCCATGATCCCATGGGGCGGGATGACTGGGGCGAGCCCCCCGCCATTGCCTGGGGATACCCCGGGCCAGGCTCCCCGGGAGGCAGGTCCCTGATCCCCCAGATCGCCCTTGAGAAGCGGCTTGTCCGCGGCCTCCCGGGCCCCGTGCCAGAGCGAGCTGCATTCTCGGCGCTGCAGCGCGGGGCCATCTGCTGCGCCCGGCTGCCGCCATCTGCTCCCTGCACCGGCTCAACCCGGCTCGCCCCCCCACCGTCACACCGGGGTCCTCCTCTGGGGGGGCATAAGGGAGGGGCAGTCGTTAGCAGCTGGTTCTGGGGAGATGCAGCACCGGTAGTTGGGGGAGCCAGGACTCCTGGGTTCTCCCCCCCCCCGCTCTGGGAGGGGAGTGGGGTCTAGTGGGTTAGAGGAGGGGAGGCTGGGAGCCAGGACTCCTGGGTTCTCTCCCTGGCTCTGGGAGGCGAGTGGGGGCTAGTGGGTTAGAGGAGGGGAGGCTGGGAGCCAGGACTCCTGGGTTCTCTCCCTGGCTCTGGGAGGCGAGTGGGGGCTAGTGGGTTAGAGGAGGAGAGGCTGGGAGCCAGGACTCCCGGGTTCTCTCCCTGGCTCTGGGATAGGAGTGGGGTCTAGTGGGTTAGAGCGGGGGGGGCTGGGAGCCAGGACTCCTAGGTTCTCTCCCTGGCTCTGGGAGGGGAGTGGGGGCTAGTGGGTTAGAGCAGCAGGGGCTGGGAGCTAGGACTCCTGGGTTCTCCCCCCGGCTCTGGGAGGGGAGTGGGGTCTAGTGGGTTAGAGGAGGGGAGGCTGGGAGCCAGGACTCCCGGGTTCTCTCCCTGGCTCTGGGAGGCGAGTGGGGGCTAGAGGTTGGAGCGGGGTGTGGGGACCAGGGCCGGGGGCAACGCCACGCCGGATCTGACCCGCTCTGGTCCCTGCAGGAGGCCCGGCGGCTGGGCGAGAAGGCGGCGCGGTGCCGGCGGCAGGAGCTCTTCCAGCTCCGCTCCATCCGGCTGCAGGTGAAGCGGCGCGAGGCCGAGCTGCTGCGCCGGAGGCGGGCGCGGCTGGCGAAGAGACGGGCCGAGGCCACCAAGCCCCGGCGGCTGGGGAGGCTCAAGTGAGTGGTGTGGGGGGGCCTGTCTCTCTGAGCCTGGCGGGCACATGGGCACGGCTCTCCGGTGGGGGAGGGGCGGGGATTTCCCAGGTGCTGGACCCCTGGGGACCCGGGAGAGGGGTCAGGGCAGGGTATGCAGGGGACAGTCGTACAGGGGTACAGCAGGGAGCTGGGGGTGCTGGGCGGGGGTATAAAGGGAGCCAGGGGATATGGGGAGCTGGGGGTGCTGGGCAGGGTATGAAGGGGGCCCTGGGGTGAAGCGGGTGTAGGGAGCTGGCACGTAAAGGGGGCTCCGGCAGGGGCTGTTTTCAGGGCACGCATGTTGGGGGGATGCTCCTCTTCTAACCCTTTCCCCCCCCCCCGGGGGGGTCTCTCCGGCAGATACGAAGACCCTGACCTGGAGGTGCAGCTGAGCACGGAGCTGGCCGAGTCCCTGCGGACGCTGAAGGTGGGTGCCCGGGCCAGCGGCCATCTCCCTGGCGCCTGGGCGGCTGTCGGTGTCCCCGGGGTTCGGTGTTTCGGGGGGTGGAGCAGACGCTGGTGCCCCGTGAT
>NW_027059811.1:0-1778 GCF_011386835.1 Chrysemys picta bellii | reverse complement strand
GGAACACCAGCTTGAGAGTGGGCTGGGATGTGGCTGCAGGCCCAGCAATTAGAAATATTGAGAGTCTGAGCTATCCACACTTGCTGCTGGATAAAAGAATTGTCATTGTGGACTCCCCAGACCTTAAGACACCAGCAGCCAAGGAACAGGCGCCACCAGAGGCTCATGTTGGAGGCAAGGCCCTTCGGTTCTGACAACCTCAACTGAGGGAACCGCAGTCACGGTTTTACATCCACCAGGCAGCAGGCGCTAGGCTCACTACTGCTTCTTTTTGGGCCTTGCTTTAGGTCCTCGTCTGTTTCTGGCAACCCTTACGAGAGCGTAGATGGTAAGGTATTGCAGGCTGTTCCTCTACGTCTTCTCCTGGAGTCAAAATTGACTCTGCGTGGTCCTGAGGTGATTGGTTTGCTGGGGGGTGCCTTCTTACACTGCGAAGCATGTATGCACGCTCTGATGCCAGACAGTTTAACAGCCATCTGGATAGTAAGCAGTACCTGATGATTCTTTGATGTCCTTTAAGTCTCTTTACTTCTTCTTCCTTGACTCTGGCTATAACAATGGCCTTCACACCTTATCTTTTCCTGATGCATACATTCCTTATTCACACAGATTGAGAATACAAACAGTAGTATTTTATATGAAGCAAAAAAGGCATTGCAAATTAAACCTTGCTAAGTTTTGCAATCAATAACCAAGACAATTTACATTGAGACGCAGGCCTTCAATGTTCCTCTAATCTACTTAACATAGACACACTAGAGAATCCTGTTTCTTACTTACTAAACCTTAAAACAAAAAAATGTATATTTAACTAGAGGCCTACTCTGTAATACATATAGGAAACCATAGTAGACATTATAACTTATTCTAAAACAAAAGGGTGACCATAATCAGTCATAAGGATTGTTCTGGTCTGTCATTCCTTTCTGCTATTCAAAAAGGGTGGCTGACAGGGATGAAATCAAATCATACATTAATTCTTATGGGACATTATAAAATCCTGCTCCTACATATCCCCCTTTTGACACTAAGATTATTAATCGCCAGTGTCACTTCTTATTTAGTCCACGTAATAGAAAATACTGGGAGGTGATTTGGGCCTGTGGCTCTAGCTTTGCATACATTTGTTTTATCCAACAGCACATTTCAAACGTTACAATTAAACACATACAATTTAAAATCAAAAACAATTAGGGTTAGTAACATTAGTACGCCAGTAGTTGTGGGAGACCATTCAGAAAATATATTATACCAATGGTAAGCTGTTATGTCTTTCTGCAGTGGCAATTCTTAACATGTTGCCATTCGCATGTATAATATGAATGGTTCGGTTTCCCACATTGCCCTTTTGTTTGTTTTAGGAACTATGTTACCTTTTTACCTTTTGTAAACACATTACATTACATTACATTACATTTATCTATTGGAAGGTTGCTAACACTTCCATTCTTTTAAAACACTTTTCTCCCCAAGAATTAACACATGCACATAGCCCATTATACAGTACTTTGGTGTCATTATTCATTTTATCCCACATACAGGATCCTAGGGAGATGTCTTCACTACAGGGCTTTGGAGCAACAGGCATGGATAAGCATACCCACTTTTATTTGTTTCTTATTAGGTTGTCCTGTAGCTGATATTAGCTTTTTCTGAAAGACAAAAATAACTTTTTTCTACCCCTTTTGGGGTGGCATTTATTATTGCTTAAAATATTCCTTTCTTTTACAAATACCCTTGCTGATTGCAGGCAAAACAAGAGGAATTACCTCCATATT
>NW_027059810.1:0-1778 GCF_011386835.1 Chrysemys picta bellii | reverse complement strand
CCATCCTGCGGCTTCAGCATTTGTGGCTGGGGTGACTTGGGGAAAGGTCTCAACCTCCCCACATCCCACTTCACTGCTGCCAGAATCCCTCCTGCTCCCCCCGCTACAGTCCCCTCCCTACCCAACCTGGGTGGGGCTGGAGGAGAGGGGTCTGAGAACTTGAGCTGTGGATTGGAGGTGGAACAGCTGTCAGGGGCACTGACAGGGAAGTGGCAGGAGCTCCCCGTACAAGGAGGGGGGTTGCCACTGGAGGTCACTAGGAAGGACAACAAGACTCCATCCTGAGGGTCAGGAGGGGGAATCCATCCCTCAGAGGTGGGCAGGGGCTGGGTGGAAATGCTGCTGGTTCCAGGGGCCGTTAATCCCCCCTGATTCCTCGGAGGCGTCTGAGTCTCAGTCAGGTTCTCGTTCCCTTGCAGCAGGAGGACGACACGGCCAATGTGATGCGCCAGCTCCGTATCATGTGGCACTTGCGCCAGGTGCCCGAGGCGCTGCAGGGCCTGTGCCTCTGAGGCCACCAGCAACTCCCGCTCTCTGCTGCAGGTACTGCTCTGGCTCTCTGTAAATGGGGAGCTAGTGGAAGGGGAAATGGAGCCCCCTGGCACTCACAGAAACCCTCTCCCCTCTCTGTGGAGCAGGGTCCTTCCTCTGCCCCCAAATTCCTTCATCTGGGACAGGAGCTCTTTCCCATTCCCCTCCCCCCTTTCCTTGATCTACCTCCATCCCATTCCCCCTGCGCCCAGGCAGAGCTCTGCCTGCCCCATATGGTGCAGAAAGGCCTGTGATATGCAGGGGGTCAGATTAGATGCTCTAACGGTCTCTTCTGCCCATAAAGTCTACTCATTTCTGAGAAACCGAGTGTAGCATTGGGAGCAGCCTCTGCTGTTTTACTCTCTAGCCGGCTTGCTTCCTAGAATGAACACTCATTGAGCGGGGTGATCCACAGAGAGTAGCTCAAACCTCCAAAGGGTCTGGCCTGCGGCAGAACATTAGCACTGCAGGGGAGGGGTGGGTGTGACAGTGACACCACAAAGGCCTTTTGCAGGACCTGAGCCTATTGGTCAAAGGTGCAGGGGAGGTGGTGACCTCACAGAGAGATGCTGACATCAGCCAGGCAGGACAGGGGCACAGGGCCAGGGAAACCTCTGAGTCCCCTGTAGCTTTCCTTCAGCAAGTCTCCTTCTCGAGGTCTCTCTTTGAGGACTGAGAGAGTATTAGGGGTCACGTACGTGAGCGCCAGGAGGAACCTCTTTTGAGTTTTCTCCTTTCTTTTTCCTGATTTCACTAGAAAACTGACGTCCCTGTTTAGAAGGTCAGAGCCTCCGAGAGGTTTGGAACCTGTTCAGTCTGATCCATCTGTTCCACAAGTTCTTCAGTCCAATCCACTTCCCTAACTAATTTCCTTAATTTTTTAAAGTTAGCCCTTTTGAAAAAAAAAACCCTAATCACAGATCTATTTTTGTTTACCCTACCATTTAGTTTAAACTGAATTAGCTCATGATCGCTCAAACCAAGGCTGTCCCCTACAACCATTTCTTCGAAGAGATCCTCACTACTCACCAAAACCAAATCTAAAATGGCATCCCCTCTTGTTGGTTCAGCAACTACTTGGTGAAGGAATCCATCAGCTATCACATCTATGAAAATCTGAGCCCTATTATAATACTAGCACTTGTCCTCCAGTCTATATCTGGGAAGTTAAAGTCTCCCATGATCACACAATTCCCATTAGTATTTACTTCATTAAAAACATTGAAGAGGTCTCTATCCCTATCCAA
>NW_027059809.1:0-1779 GCF_011386835.1 Chrysemys picta bellii | reverse complement strand
ACTCTCCCACCAGAGAGGTAACCTCCCTCAGACTGCCACAGCTCTGCTGGACTGTAGGCCAGAGCCCCCCTACTTGCTTGCTGCCCCACCCTGATCAAGGGCCAGGCAAATGGACCTTCTGTTGCTCTGCCTGCCTGCCTGTAGGCCACAGCCCCTTCTCGATTGCCGCCCCGCCCTGATTGAGGGCTCTGGGCAAAACCCCAGGCTGCAGGCCTAGATAAAGGCTCCCGCCTGAGGGGTTTAAAACAGCCCTGGCAGAGGGCTGGGGCAAAGGGAAAAGCTACTGGGCTGATTGGGGAAGTAGCCACAGCTGGGCCATGCCCCAATCAGGCCCCAGCTGGCCTGTATAAGAGGCTGGGAGCCAGGAGCTCAAGAGTCTCTCGCTGAGTGAAGAGAGAGAAGGGCCTGGCTGCAGGGAGCTAGACAGGGTACTGAGTGGAGCAGGGCTGGGGAAAGGCTGAGGAGCTGGGGAGCTCCAGCCTGGATAGCCCCAGGCTGTGGCCTGGTAATAGGCCAAGGAGTACTGGGGGTTGCAGAGGGCAGCCCTTGGCGAGGCCAAGGCAGCAGGTCCGAACCCAACCTTGCCGATGATGAATGGCCTATACTGCAGTCTGCCCCAGAGAGTGGGGGCTAGCTGGTGACTGGCAGTGGCCTTATCCTGAGGTGAGGTGGGATTAGTGGGTGGGGGTTCCCCTGGGAGGGGAGACCTAGCGTGTGTGGGTACTGCCAGGGGGCAACACCCAGAGCAAGGGGCACCGGGGTCCTGGGAGGGACACGGGAGCCTGAGTGCAGAGGACAGGCGGATCACTGGCCTGCAGAGGGCGCTCCAGAGGCTGGAGAGCTAATTCCCTGGACGACCAGCAGGAGGCGCCGCAAGGGTGAGTCCGGATACTCTTACACCTACAAAAGGTACTCGGGCTGCAGAGGGGCAGCCCAGAGACCGCTGGTCCAACCCCCCTTGCCGATGATGCGAGGTTTATATACTGCAGTCCGCCCCAGTGAGCGGGGGCTAGACAGGGACTGGCAGTAGCCACTGAGGCAAGGTGTGGTTAGAGGGTTGGGGGTTCCCCTGGACACCCAGATAGTGGGTTACTGCCGGGGGCAGGACCCTGACGTAGAGGGGCACCGGGGTTTGGGAAGTACACCGGGACCAGCGGCAGGCGAGACACCGGCCTGTAGAGGGCACTTAGAGGCCAGAAGAGATCATCCCTCACCGGTGAATCGTTGCCCTGCGACACAGACTCTCTATCTTAGCTCGGTCTGACTGCAGGCCTGAACTATTAACACCGAGCTAATTTTCCCCTGAACCAAGGTATCCCAGAAGTATCATAGCGAGGGGCGTTGTCTCCCGCCCAGACGGACGGGGAGGGAGCTGCAAACCCCTTACAGCCTCTCTTTCTAGTCTTTCATACTTTTTCTCTAAATATGTCAAAACACAAGCACGCAACCTTCCCCCGGGCAAACACAGAAAAATGGGGACGGCGCCGGCAATGGGGACGGGGTGTGGAAACCTGTCAAAAACTATATGGCGATGAAAGCTATCGAGCGGTTACCTACTCACATGGGGTTGTCAGGGAGGGGTAGTACCTCTGATGGGGGAGCAGTCGTACTCCTAGGAGTAGCTCATCCACTTTGGTCCCCACTTGACAACACCCAGCTCTCACCTGTGGCTCCAAGTAGCTGTCAGCATGCGACAGCGGCCACACCCCGGAGACCGTCTCGACTGGCGGGCTAAACCACGTGAGGGTAGCCGATGAGTATGAGACTCTTGGTGAGTTA
>NW_027059808.1:0-1782 GCF_011386835.1 Chrysemys picta bellii | reverse complement strand
CAGGTGGGTATTGTAGTTTTAAGAATGGAGCCCTCTACACCAATATTCCACACAAAGATGGACTACAAGCTATCAGGAACAGTATCCCTGATAATGTCACAGCTAACCTGGTGGCTGAACTTTGTGATTTTGTCCTCACCCACAACTATTTCACATTTGGGGACAATATATACCTTCAAGTCAGTGGCACTGCTATGGGTACCCGCATGGCCCCACAATATGCCAACATTTTTATGGCTGACTTAGAACAACGCTTCCTTAGCTCTCGTCCCCTAACGCCCCTACTCTACTTGCGCTACATTGATGACATCTTCATCATCTGGACCCATGGAAAAGAAGCCCTTGAGGAATTTCACCATGATTTCAATAATTTCCATCCCACCATCAACCTCAGCCTAGATCAATCCACACAAGCGGTCCATTTCCTGGACACTACTGTGCTAATAAGCGATGGTCACATAAATACCACCCTATACCGGAAACCTACTGACCGCTACACTTACCTACATGCCTCCAGCTTCCATCCAGGACACACCACACGATCCATTGTCTACAGCCAAGCTCTAAGATATAACCGCATTTGCTCCAATCCCTCGGATAGAGACAAGCACCTACAAGATCTCTATCAAGCATTCTTAAAACTACAATACCCACCTGCTGAAGTGAAAAAACAGATTGACAGAGCCAGACGAGTACCCAGAAGTCACCTCCTACAAGACAGGCCCAACAAAGAAAATAACAGAACACCACTAGCTGTCACCTTCAGCCCCCAACTAAAACCTCTCCAGCGCATCATCAGAGATCTACAACCTATCCTGAAAGATGATCCTTTACTCTCACAGATCTTGGGAGACAGACCTGTCCTCGCTTACAGACAACCCCCCAACCTAAAACAAATACTCACCAGCAACCACACATCACTGAACAAAACCACTAACCCAGGAACCTATCCTTGTAACAAACCCCGATGTCAACTCTGTCCACATATCTATTCCAGTGACATCATCATAGGACCTAATCACATCAGCCATACCATCAGGGGCTCGTTCACCTGCACATCTACCAATGTGATATATGCCATCATGTGCCAGCAATGCCCCTCTGCCATGTACATTGGCCAAACCGGACAGTCTCTACGCAAAAGAATTAATGGACACAAATCTGACATCAGGAATCAAAATACTCAAAAACCAGTGGGAGAACACTTTAACCTGTCTGGTCATTCAGTGACAGACCTGCGGGTGGCTATATTACAACAGAAAAACTTCAAAAACAGACTCCAACGAGAAACTGCTGAGCTAGAATTGATATGCAAACTAGACACAATCAACTCCGGTTTGAATAAGGACTGGGAATGGTTGAGCCATTACAAACATTGAATCTCTCACACTTGTTATCTAACTGTCTGTCTGTACTCGGCTAGCTTGATTATCACTTCAAAAGTTTTTTTTCTCTTAATTAATTGGCCTCTCAGAGGTGGTAAGACAACTCCCACCTGTTTATGCTCTCTGTATGTGTGTATATATATCTCCTCAATATATGTTCCATTCTATATGCATCCGAAGAAGTGGGCTGTAGTCCACGAAAGCTTATGCTCTAATAAATTTGTTAGTCTCTAAGGTGCCACAAGTCCTCCTGTTCTTCTTTTTGCGGATACAGACTAACACGGCTGCTACTCTGAAACCTTTCATTTATCACAGAGGCTTCAGCAGCTCCCAGATCCCGCTCCTGGTGCTGCCCCATTCATAGTGGCAGAGACACAGCCGAGAAGGTGCTAGAAGC
>NW_027059807.1:0-1783 GCF_011386835.1 Chrysemys picta bellii | reverse complement strand
ACCCAAGGGGCTAGTCAAAGTTTGGGGCCCTGGGGATGTTCCAGTGGGGAGCAGAAATTGGCAATGGAGTCTGGTAATTTTTTGATGTCTTGTTTATTTACAAGGAACATACATAGTCCTGCTTCTCCAAACACAGCAGGAACCAACAGTAGGGATTAGCCTCCCTGCTCTCAGCTCCAAGCCTCTTTAGCCAGCACCTGGCCCAAAAGCTCTCTATGCTCCTCCCAAGATGTAGTCCTGGCTGGTCCACTGGCAGGGGTGAAGATGCGGGGGAATGTGAAGGGGCGTTGCCCCCCCCAAAACTGCATCTTTCCATTCCCCTCCTGACCATGGCCCTTCAGTGCATCCCCAGGACACAAGGCCCTGTCCAATTGGCCTTCCTGACAGAGCCTGCATGGAGAGCGTGCGTAGGAGGGAGTTTGGGGGGCAGGTTTGGAAAGAGGGATTTTTTCAGGGGGAGGGAAGCTGGGAGCCCTACCGGTGCTGAATTTCCATAGTGCAGAGGTTCAGCTGGGACAGGCGCCCAAACTGTTGGTACTTGTCTCAAGATAAGTAGGATGTGGGTGGTCTGGAAATCTTATCATAGAATATCAGGATTGGAAGGGACCTCAGGAGGTCACCTAGTCCCACCCCCTGCTCAAAGCAGGGCCAATCCCTAGACAGATTTTTGCCCCAGATCCCTAAATGGCTCCCTCAAGGATTCAACTCACAACCCTGGGTTTAGCAGGCCAATGTTCAAACCACTGAGCTATCCCTCCCCCCTTGTAAAGTCAGCCCTTCTCACCAATTACGGACGTATCTGGGGTTTGGCCTTAATGGAAATCCTGGGAGAAAGCCTCATGCTACTGCTGCTTCTGGGTCTGATACAAACCAGGAAATACAGGACCATGGTTAATAAGAGCAGCTCAAAAGATCATTTTCGCTGAGCCCAGCCCTGCACAGATTTCCAGCTTAGGTTTGCATTTTCAGCAAAAGTTCTTGTTGATTATTTTCTCCCAACCCCTTTGTGCCTCCATAATAGCCAGCCACCCCGTCAGTCGCATCCTGGGGCGCTCCAGGGACAGGGGTGAGGGATAGAGGAGCAGATACACGACACACCTGTCTTCAGTTTCTTTGGGTGGAAGTTCCTGATTGCATGGATGAATCCCGTTCAGATGGGCGGGTTTCGTGTGTCTGTGGTGAGAAGTGGGGCTGTCAGGGCCAGCAGGCAGGTGAGGACAGGGCCGGTGCAACCCATTAGGCAACCTAGTTGGTCGCCTAGGGCGCTAACATTTGGGGGGCGGCGAGTGCGGCAGCCGGATCTTCGGCCGTGTGATGTTTTTTATATAATCTGGGACCATATAGAACATGGTTGCAACCAAGGTCCGGTAGTGACACCAAATCTTCTATAAAGGGGGTCAAATGAGGTGTCTATGACAAGGTTATGGTTTATTACTTATGATTATGTTGTCTATATGTGTGTATCAATTTTGTAGTTGAAGTTATGAATATTGGCTCTGTACTGTCTGTATTTCAAACTTACGCTATGCTTCTGGGAAACATCCCAGACAAGTTGGTGTTAGCTCTGCCTGGCCTGCTTGATGGCCCATTAAGGACCATCAGCTATACAACTGACCCATGGAGAGAAGGCAGTTACGCCTTGTAACTCAGCAAAGTATGCAGGAACATGCCCATGTGACTCCAGACTCCATTTTGCTGTAATTTTCCACAGTAAGAACAAAGAGGTGTTCTTACACCTGGAAAAGACTATAAAAGGGCCGATGCCTCATCTCCATTTTGTCTT
>NW_027059806.1:0-1785 GCF_011386835.1 Chrysemys picta bellii | reverse complement strand
ATGTACTTTCTTCCTGAAGAAACTTGCCTCTTTCCTTGGCAATACTGAAGAAACAGTGTTATCCTTATTCAGTGCTGGGTGAATCATTTGATCATTTTCATATTATAATTATAATTAATGATATTATATTTAAAGAGACAGGCACATCTCTCTGTTCTTGTGTGTGTTCAGATGTGCTTCATTTGCCATGCCCCAGATTCCACTGGGCAAAATGTTAATGTATTAGCTTCATCCCTCTCTTAGAACAAGCTTAATGACAAAAATTTGGGATTCTATTACCTGACCTTCAGGGGTGCCTTGGTGTCAACTGGCAGAGGGCACGGGATTTGTGTGTGCATAGGGTTTTACAGGGAGCTCCTGTAATAATAGTTCACCTACGGGTGGACTCAACATAATACATAATAGACTCTACAAACTACATAATAGCTCACCTAAGGTAGTACTCTATCGAGAGCCACTAACCTACTGGTCGTCACAATCATCGTGACATATATGTATGGATAATATTTAAGGAGTTATGTGTCTATACTGAAAATTATATTCTTAAATTCCTGGAGTTAAGGGCAGGTCACCAGGAGGGGACATACCTCGGAAATGTTCTTTTCAGGCAGAGGTTGACTGACACTTCCCTCTCTGTTTGGCCATGTGTGTATTGTGTATCTTGTGCCTCACAATGTATGGTGGTTTGCATATATAGCCAGATGTGTACTGAGAGACTGCAAAATCTACAAGACAGCAAATCTGCAGGAACAAACAAACAGCATGGAGGTGCCCTGTTTATGAATAAAGACAAAGGAATGTTCTGGTATACCTAGAAGTACAAAAGCACACACTGGATCCTTCACTTAGGAGGCAAGTTGACAGCATAGTAGTCTCTGTGGAAGGAGTGTAACAGCCAGCCTGGCTGTAAATTGCTGCAGGGATTTTGGGTGAGCAGTACTTGGTTAAACAGGAGAGTATCTTGTTAATTAAGTCTAGACTCTAGAATGCATGATATGATTTTATTTGATAAGTAACTGTTGCCAATACTTTTGCTTGCTATCACTTGAATCTCTATGCTACATTAAATAAACTTATACTTGATTTCACTATAAATGAATGGAAGTGCTCTGAGTTAAGCAGAGCAGTGCTCTGAGGTGAAACTGGCAAACTGGGGTGTACTGCTCTTTTGGAAGCAGCGGATCTGTGGATACTGTGGGTGTCCAGTGGCTGTGGGGCTGGACATTCCAGGGAGATGCTCAGAAGGCTAAAGGATTGGAGTGTGCCTACAGCTGACCTGTAGAGTAACAGCGGGACCTGCAAGGCCTAGAGGGGAGTGTTTGTGCTGCCCGTGGAGCTGGGGAGCAACCCACAGCAGGCACAGACATGACTCCTTCATGCTAAAGGCAGGTGGTAGTGAGGTGCCTTACAATCCTGGGCACCCCAGGAAGCATCACAGAGTCATAAAATGTAACAACTGTGTGGAAATTGCAAACCTCAATTCAAATAGGTCATGCAGCAGTGCCCACAGTAAATCTCCTTTGCTAATGTTTGGGCTTGTAGAATTGCAAATGCAGAGACTTTGATTGCTGGGTCAGTGTCTCTGTTCCAGCTAAGTTCTGCTTGGTAGAGACAGAGGGAGGGGGCAATGGTGGGTTTAAACCACTTCTGTGCTTCCCTTACTCTCACTCAGGCTAGGGGCCTGCCTAACCCCTGGTGCAAGCTGTGTTATGGTTATGAAGGAGGATAGCATAGGTGTCCCTTAGGTGAGCTCTACACCCCCTGGGAAACCCTCTCTTATCAGGG
>NW_027059805.1:0-1785 GCF_011386835.1 Chrysemys picta bellii | reverse complement strand
GAAGCAAGGACATAGTTTCTGTCAATACATGATAACTTAGTTCAGCTTATCGGTAAGAAGGAACAAAGCTTGTGCCCATGGAAAGCGACAGTTCAGTGAGGAAAACAGGATCAGGCCGAGACAAGCAAGCAGGAATATTTCAGTAGCACAAACGGCACTGACAATTGATAAGCTTATATGGTTAATGCCCACCCAGTAACTTAGTTCTTAGAACAGAATAAACCCTCCATTCACAGCCCACTGGATATCTGTAAGTACTCATCTCTACCCCCCCCACACCCCGCCTCCTTCCCCAGTAAGGTAGTCATAGCTGTTTGATGCAATTAGGATGACCTCTATATGTACGTATTGTTCTTATTTTTATCTTTGTTCAGGGTTCTCTTTTGACTTGTAACAATGTCAGTCTCTGTATGTACAGATAAATGCAAATGAATTGATAAGAGAATGTATATAACTGGCCACTATAGCACCATATCTTTGAAGCTGCTTGTCAGTCTTCCCGGTACCATAAATAAACCCCCTTCGGTATTGTCTGTGCTTGCCTGATTCTTGGGGGAAAAGAATCTTTTTGCCTAACACATTGCTGGGAGATGCCTGAATGAGAGAGGAAAGACACGGTTTCAGACCTTTTTATATTAAATACCGGAGTGTGTCTCGGTATGTTTCTCTATCATAATTAAAACACAATTCTAGGAGATCAGAGTGGGGACGCTGTTATAAATATAAAAGCCTGAAATCTCACCTCTTTTCTCCTTTCCCCCTCCAGACACTCTGCCGTCTGCACTAGAGACAAAAAGAGGAGGATCCCTAGGAGCACGCAGACAGGGTGAGTTTGCAGCTTAGATTGTTTTTAAATTATGAGAAAATTCCAGAGAAAACATCTTCATGAGATTGCAGCTAAAGTTACCAACAAACTGACAGCGGCCATGACACCCACAGCTCTAAAAACACACACATCAAACAGCGAGGAGATCCACACTGGAATATGGGGGACTAGGGGGCAATGGTCCCCCCAGTTTTAAAAGTGGGATGTCCAGCCCCCCCTACTTTTTAACTTGGGCATAGTTTGAGGGAAGGGGGCCATGTTGCCCCCACACACACACACTGCAAGCCTCGGGCAGGCATGGAGCATTGAAGGCAATGGCAGTGCTTTGTGGCGGTGCACCCCCTTATCCCTTGAGGTGGGGCTGGGAGCAGGGGCATGGCTCCAGGAAGGGGGGAGTCAGGATGCAGACATGGGTAAGGGGCCTGAGGCTGGATATGGAAGCTGATGAAGTCATCCTCATCATACAGGAATTCCCCGCCCCCCGGGGGTGTCCCAGTCCATGTCCTGCACCCCGTGGAACCCTGCGGGAGGGCAGGGACAGAACTAGGTCAGCAGCCAGAAGTCCTGAAAGATCATGAGTTTACCACTCCCTGTCCCCCCCAATCAGTTACAGAGATTACCAAGTTCGGAGGCTTTTTATTTGTCCTCTGGATTTGTACCTTTCTGGGGACACTGGGAAAAAAAGGTCCTTTCACCTAGAGCCTGAGGGCGTGTGGCCACCGCCAGAGCATGTGTCTGAGCCACAGAATCCCTGCAGCACAGTCAGGGCCTGGGCAGGAGGCCTGGGACATGGGAGGGACAGACAGTGAGCTGCCCTGGCATCCCACAGATGCTGTTTGTGCTTCGCCCAGGCCCGCAGAGTGGCAGTACCAGCCCGCTCTTCTTCACCCCCCTGCTCTCTCCTGCAGATATCAGCATGGATTGGCGGGGGCCCTTCGGGGGTGGGAGCCATCAGCGTT
>NW_027059804.1:0-1786 GCF_011386835.1 Chrysemys picta bellii | reverse complement strand
AGTCAACAGTGTGATGCTGTTGCAAAAAAAGCAAACCTGATTCTGGGATGTATTAACAGGTGTGTTGTGAGCAAGACACGAGAAGTCATTCTTCCGCTCTACTCTGCTCTGGTTAGGCCTCAGCTGGAGTATTGTGTCCAGTTCTGGGCACCGCATTTTAAAAAAGATGTGGAGAAATTGGAAAGGGTCCAGAGAAGAGCAACAAGAATGATTAAAGGTCTTGAGAACATGACCTATGAAGGAAGGCTGAAAGAATTGGCTTTGTTTAGTTTGGAAAAGAGAAGACTGAGAGGAGACATGATAGCAGTTTTCAGGTATTTAAAAGGGTGTCATAAGGAGGAGGGAGAAAACTTGTTCACCTTAGCCTCTAAGGATAGAACCAGAAGCAATGGGTTTAAAGTGCAGCAAGGGAGGTCTAGGTTGGACATTAGGAAAAAGTTCCTAACTGTCAGGGTGGTTAAACACTGGAATAAATTGCCGAGGGAGGTTGTGGAATCTCCATCTCTTGAGATATTTAAGAGTAGGTTAGATAAATGTCTATCAGGGTTGGTATTTGGTCTCATAGACTCATAGACTTTAAGGTCAGAAGGGACCATTATGATCATCTGGTCTGACCCCCTGCATGCTGCAGGCCACAAGACCCTTCCCTGGACTGTGCCGTTGAAGTCCCCAATCCTGTGTTTAAGTGACTTCAATCGGCAGGGACCCTCCTGCTAGTGATCCCTGCCCCATGCTGCGGAGGAAGGCGAAAAACCTCCAGCGGCTCAGCCAATCTACCCTGGAGGAAAATTCCTTCCCGACCCCAAATATGGCGATCAGTAATACCCCGAGCATGTAGGCAAGAGTCTCTAGCCTGACCCTTGTTTGCCATTATGCTATTTACGTACCATTGCTTGGTTTTCCTCGGCTACTATGTTTTACCATTAAACCATTCCCTCCATAAACTTATCCAACTTAATCTTAAAACCAGACAGGTCCGTTGCCCCCACCGTTTCCCTCGGAAGGCCGTTCCAATATTTCACCCCTCTGACGGTCAGAAACCTTCGTCTGATTTCAAGCCTGAACTTCCCCACGGCCAGTTTATATCCATTGGTTCTCGTGTCCACATTAGTACTCAGCTGAAATAATTCCTCTCCCTCCCTTGTATTTATCCCTCTGATATATTTAAAGAGAGCAATCATATCCCCCCTCAGCCTTCGTTTTGTCAGACTAAACAACCCGAGCTCCTCTAATCTCTTTTCATACGACAGGTTTTCCATTCCTCTGATCATCCTAGTCGCCCTTCTCTGCACCCGTTCCAATTTGAGTTCATCTTTTTTAAACATGGGAGACCAGAACTACACACAGTACTCCAAATGAGGTCTCACCAGCGCCGTATACAACGGAAGCAGGACCTCCTTATCCCTACTAGATATACCTTGCCTAATACATCCCAAGACCGCATTGGCTTTTTTCACAGCCACGTCACATTGTCGACTCATAGTCATCCTGCGGTCTACAAGGACCCCTAGGTCCTTCTCCTCTTCCGTTACTTCTAACCAATGCGTCCCCATCTTGTAACTAAAATTGTTATTAGTCATCCCCAAGTGCATCACCTTACACTTTTCACTATTAAATTTCATCTTATTTCTGACACTCCAATTCACAAGCTCATTCAAGTCTCCCTGCAGAATATCCCTATCCTCCTCCGAATTTGCAACTCCTCCCACCTTCGTATCAGCCCACTCTTGCAATCGGTTCCGAGGTCAGTTATAAATAGATTAAATAAAATGGGTCCCAAAACCGA
>NW_027059803.1:0-1788 GCF_011386835.1 Chrysemys picta bellii | reverse complement strand
GACTGGGGTAGCTTCCTCCATAGGCAAGTCAATACCCCTGACAGACACAGGCACATTTCCTTCACTGTCACTATTCTTCGCACAGGAAACAGATAAGGTATAGGGACACTCATCTTCCACTCTCCTTGCCTTCCCAAACTGCTGACTAGATAAAGCCATCAGCTCACAAGACTGCCTAGGCTCATCCAAAATCTCCTTGTTCTCCTCTCCCTTCGCTTGATCTAATTCCAGATTTACTCCTGAGACATTAGATAGACATTCAGAAACTTCATTCACAGCCAAACAGCTACTTTCCAAAGACAAACTTTTGGAGAAACCCTCCATAGGCACAACCTTAGGATCAATCCTCTCTTGTGCCTGGTTTGTATTAACTTGACTGACCATAGCTTTAATATCATTTCCAATCATAATATCCTTAGGGATTATGTCTTTTACTCCCACAACCATGGTGCCCTCCAATCCCTTCCATTTCAGGTGGATTTTAGCCAAAGGCACCCTGACAAAATACTTAGATAAGGCTACAACAGTTACATCTTCACCTGGCAAATAATCTTCCTTCCTGACAAGACTTGCTTTAACCAGAGTAATATCTGCTGCGGTGTCCCTCCATGCCATACACCTCACTCCATTCACTTCTGCACTGCTAATAAACTCTGCATTATTTCCCCCATATTTAGCTTTAATGTGAGTTTTAAGGTCAAATCCTTCAGAGACAACAGAAACAGCATTTGCACACAGGGCACCAATGCTGGGCTCTGTGTGGCTTGCCTGTGAGTTTACAACAACAGGGTTAGCATTGGCCGTGGCATTTGGGGTTGCTGGTTTTGGGCTGCCCTTCAGTGTCGGGCAGTCTGGTCTCATGTGGCCCAGCATACCACAGCGATAGCATGTAACCTGCTGGGGATGTGAGTTCCTACCCTCCGGGCCCCCTTGAACTCCTTTAGAAGAGTCAGGTTTATTTTTAAATCCTTCCCTCCTCTTGAACTGGGGAGAATGGTGATCAGTTTTCCCCGGGGTTTTACACCCTTCTCGAGCCCTGTTTTGGGTATGGGCATCCGCAATCTCTGCTGCCCGTAGGACTGACTCAGGGTCCCTGTCACACACAGCTGCTCTCACATTGTCAGGCACAATGTCTAAGAACTGTTCCAAAGTTATTAAATCCAGCAGTTTTTCAAAACTCCCATGAACCTTGGCTCCCATAACCCACTTTTTAACAAAACCCATCAGCTTATGAGCACATTCTACAAAAGTACAATCCTTAGGCATTTTAAACTCTCTAAACTTAACTCTGTAAGATTCAGGAGTAACCTTGAATCGCCTTAACACAGAATCCTTAAACCGCTCATAATTTAATGCTTCTTGTTCCCCCAAGTCATTAAACACCTCCCTGGCTTTTCCAGTCAGTCTGGTTAGCAGGACAGGCATTCGCTGACCCTCAGGGATCTGGTACAGATTGCAGAGGCGTTCAAAGGTAGACAAAAACTCCTCTATATCCTCCGTATCGTTGTAAATGGGACACATCCTTTCCCAGTTTTTCTCATGGTGGGGGGGAAGTGGAGTACCAGGTGGGGATGACTTTCTCCGCTCTTCCATTACTTGGAGCTGAAGTCTGGCCGTCTCCTGTTCCATCTTGTGAGTCTCCTGTTCCATCCTGTGAGTCTCCTGCTCAGCAGCGAGCAGCTCCAGACGTCCCTTACGAGCTCTCTCTTCTCTCTCATCAGCCTCCTTCTTTCTTTGATCGGCTTCTTTCTCTCTCTCAGCAGCCTCTTTCTCTCTCTGAGCAGCCTC
>NW_027059801.1:0-1790 GCF_011386835.1 Chrysemys picta bellii | reverse complement strand
AGCGCGCACAGCCGCCTGGCCACACCTTAGAGCCGAGGGGGGGACATGCTTCCGGGAGCTGTTTGTGGTAAGCACCGCCCGGAGCCTGCATCCCTGATCCCCCTCCCACCCTCTGAACCCCTCAATCCCAGCCCATAGCCCCCTCTTGTACCCCAAGCCCCTCATCCCCCCATGTCCCAACAGCCTGCCCCATCTCTGATCCCCCTCCCACCCTCCGAACCCCTCAATCCCAGCCCAGAGCACCCTCCTGCATGCCCAACCCCTCATCCTCAGCCACACCCCAGAGCCCACATGCCCATCCGGAGCTCTCACACCCCTTCCCCGTACCACAACCCCCTGCCCCAGCCCTGATCCCCCTCCCACCCTCCAAACCCCTCAGTCCCAGCCTGGAGCCCCTTCCTGCACCCCAAACCCCTCATCCCCAGCCCCCCCCAAAGCCCTCACCCCCCCCGCACCCTGACTTCCTCATTTCTGGCCCCCCCTCCCGCACCCCTACCCCCAATTTCATGAGCATTGATGGCCCGCCATACAATTTCCATACCTTGATATGCCCCTCCGACCAAAAAGTTTGCCCACCCCTGATCTAGTCTGGCCTCATGTACAGCACAAACCGGAGAATTTCACCATTACCCCTGAATTCGGCCCAATCACTTGTGTTTGACTAAAGCCTCTTCCAGAAAGGGGTACAGTCTGAATTTGAAGACACCAAGAGATTACTGATTTGCACCACTCAGTCCATCAATCACCCTCTGGTTCCTTATTTCTAATGTGTCTGCCTTCAGCTTCCAGCCATTGGTTCTTGTTCTGCTTTTCTCTGTTAGGTTAAAGAGCCCTTTAGGTCCCAGTATCTTCTCCCAGGAAGGTGTTTATATCCCATAACCAGTTCACTTCTCACTCACAGACTGAGCTCTAAATCCACAGGCAGGTGTTTTCTCCAGCCCGCAAGTAATTTTTGCAGCTCTTTTTTGCATCCTCTGCAATCATTCAACATCCTTTGAAAAATATGGTCCCCAGAACTGGCTGCACTGTTCCAGGATGGGTCTCACCAATGCCGTAGACAGAGTAAAATCCCCTCCCTGCTCCTACTCACTACGCCTCTGTTCAGGGCCGGCTCCAGGCACCAGCCCACCAAGCTTGTGCTTGGGGCGGCACCTGGAGGGGGGTGGTGTGGCACTCCGGCTCCGGCCGCCGGGGAGAGCGGAGCCGCAGTGGGCTCGCCGCCCTCGCCGGCGCTCTGTCCGCTGGGGAGAGTGGAGCCCCAGCTGGGTTCTCTGGCCGCCGGGGAGAGCGGAGCCGCAGTGGGCTCGCCGCCCTCGCCGGCGCTCTGTCTGCTGGGGAGAGTGGAGCCCCAGCTGGGTTCTCTGGCCGCCGGGGAGAGCGGAGCCCCGGCCGGGCTCTCCGCCCTCCTCCCGGGGCTCCAGCTGCCAGCAGAGCTGCGGCTGGCTCGCCGCCCTCCCCCTGGCCCTCTGGCTGGTCGGGGAGAGCGGCCCGCAGCCGGGCTCGGCACCCTCCCCTGCCGCGCTGTGGGGGGAGGGGGGCGGCTTTTTTGCCTTGGGCAGCAAAAAAGCCAGAGCCGGCCCTGCCTCTGTTTATACAGCCCTGGGTTGCACTGGCCTGTTCTGCCACAGCATCAGTTTGTCCATTCTGCTCCCACGATCACCACTGTCCAGGATACAGTCGTGTGTGTGTACATGTGCATGGGAGCTATGGTCTAGGCCTCTGGCTGCAGTGGCTAGGGACAATTACATCCCTGATGTAGCTTCCTGAACTTCAGTGGCATTGTTGGTGCA
>NW_027059800.1:0-1790 GCF_011386835.1 Chrysemys picta bellii | reverse complement strand
GAAGAAATCGATCTGTGATTGTATTTTCATTGGTGTCTCTTTAAGAAGCTGCTTTATGCTATTTGCTCTGTCTTAGACACTGATCCTGCAAACAGTTGTGCCTGTGGAGGGCTCCCATGCAGAGGCGTTTGCAGGATTGGGGGTTTAGTGAATCAATACCAGAGCACGTGGATAGGCCTAGCTCAGGGATGGGAAAGCTATGGCCCGCGGGATGGATCCGGCCCATCAGGGCTTTGGATCTGGCCTGCGGGATTGCCACCCCGTGGTGCTGTGGGGCTAAGCAGGGGGAAGCGGCCGGCACCACATCGCTGGGGCCCCTGGGGGAAGGGGGGCAGAGGGCTCTGTCCGCTGCCCTCGCCTGCAGGCACCGCCCCCCGCAGCTCCCATTGGCTGGGAACGGGGAACCGCAGCCAATGGGAGCTTCCGGGGAGGTACCCGCAAATGAGGGCAGCACGTGGAGCCCTCTTCCAGGAGCAGAGTGGGGACAGAGTGGGGACAGGGTGCCAGTGGCAGCCACCCCAGAGCCACTCCAGGTAAATGGCACCAGACCGGAGCTTGTACCCTGCACCCCAACACCTGCCCTTAGCCCCTTCCTGCACACCGCACCCCCTCCCACTCCCTAACCCCCTGCCCCAGCCCTACATTCATGGCCCTGCATGCAATTTCCCCACCCAGATGTGGCCCTCGGGCCAAAAAGTTTGCCCACCCCTGGAATAGAGAGAATCTTATTTAGTGGCCGGCAATGCAGAAATAGAATCCGCCTCAGTTACTATGAATAATGAGCTTTCGTCCCTTCAACCCGCTTTGCAAACATGCACTAAGAGGAAGAAACGCCAGAGACATTGTATAACGACGGGTGGTGGAATAGCCCCTCCCCCCCCCCAAGTGTTCGCACACCAACATTTTGCCACTATTCGCACAGACGTGCAGAAGGCTGAATGGTGCTTGTGCAGCGCGTTGTGGCTGCTGAACAATTCAAGACTGGATGTGATAGATCAGGACAAGTGGGGGAGGTAGTTAAAGGTTCAGTTTTGCTTCCTGCATAACTTCAGGATCGTTCCTACCCACCTGGCTGTCACCTGAACACAGCTGTTTCGGACACTGCCCAAGAAATGCACCGAGCCCTTTTCGTTTGGGATTTTCGAAGGCACCCAAACGATTTAGGCACCTGCATCCCACTGCTTGGCAAGGGGAATGGGACTCCTCGCTCCTTCGGCCTCCTTTGAAAATCTCAGCCTAAGTGACTGGCCCAAGAGCACAAAGTGAATCTGTAGCAGAGACAAAACTGACCCCAGGGTCCCTGATTCACAGCCCATAAAACACCCCATCGTGCTCTTTGCAGAGAACTATGAAGCGCTGCAGCGTCAGGAGAGGGACTGGTGGGGCCTGGGCCTGTCCCTGTTCTACATCCCTGGGGAGGGCTCTCATGCAATGAGCTTCGACAGGGCGAGCGGGTTGGAAACAGCTGTGGAGAGGGGTTTGGTCCAGGGGCCAAACTGACAGGAACAGGCCGTGAGGAAACATCGCTCTCAGATTGTCTGTAGGTCCTGTCCCGAGTCTGGGGCAGGGAATCCTTCTTCCCCTTCTGTTTTCACATAGCCCCGTTCTCCAGCTCAGAGTTCTGGTCTCTTCTCTACTGTACCAGGTCACCCCCCGACCCTCACTGCGCCACGCCCCCACCCCCATCAGCTTCTCGCCCGGCCCTGCCCGCTGAGTTCAGACCCTTTTATTTCCCACCCGCCCGGCTCTCCCCCGAATATGCAAAGCTGCCACATCTGACTCCCTACTTA
>NW_027059799.1:0-1790 GCF_011386835.1 Chrysemys picta bellii | reverse complement strand
TCTCTCATATCTTAGGTGAGTGCCCTAACCACCACTCCATACAGTCATTTTCACTCTCTTTCCCTGGCCCAGTGACTAGTCATTGTCATTATGAATGACTATGAATTTCTTGCATGTCTGGAGCAATGCACACACACACTCCATACATCAGTGTTTAAATCTCATTATACTCCCAATTTTTTAGTCTTTTTCTGGCTGCCTGAAGAGTGTTGGTTATATTCTGAGTAATCCTTTGATTTTATTCAGAAATCAGCCTTTCCAACCATGCTTTCAGGTATTGTGAACTAGATTTATGTCCCATACAGATAGCAGATTACCCTTGTTCAATGCCTGAAATGGATCCACTGATTTCAGGTCAACTAGATCCTAGAGCCAAAACTCGTACGTCTTGCCATTCCTGTCTCAGACTTACAAGCCAACCCAGCTAGCCTTATTCAAGTCTGCCTTAAAGATTCACCTCTTTTTCAATGCCTTTTAGTGGTAAGTTATGTATAGACACATACCAAGTTATTACCTTACTCTGGGTTTTCTAGCACATCCAATCTTTGTGTCTTTCTGGTAGGCTGTAAACTTTGCAAGACAAGAATGTCTCATTTTATATCTTGCACAGTGCCAAGTGCCTTGTTTGTTGGCACTTCAGAAACAATAGTCTGGGGTCAACATTGGAAGAGGACATCAGCTATTCTACTACTGCTGCAAAATCTTTTGTTTCGCATAAAACCAGGGAAGCTGATTATCTGTCCTTCATGCAAATAAAGCTCATTCTAGTCTCTTTTACTTTAAGAGTTCCTTTCATCACTCCCCTTGAATACTCAACCGTACTGCAGTCTAATTTACCTGCCACTTGGAGAAGAGCCCTTTTTATCTTTTGCTTATTAACTTTCAGGTCCAAAAAATTGCCGATAGAGAAAGAAAAAAAGGTATCAAGTGTCAAACAGGAGAAAATCATTGCTACTAGAGTCTGTTTTTAGCATTTCTTACCAGGGTACAGTAAAAGATTTGTTCAGTATTGCATCTCGTTTTCACAAATGGATGCATGATATAGCATAAATCATTCAAAAACTTTATTAAAAGATTAGCAGAGTTACAAATAAGTGGTGCGGCATTTAGTAATTAGTCAGTAAGGCATTTAAATGTTCTACATCACATGCCACGTGATACTGATCATTCTTCTACATTATTATTAGTTATGACTTGATCATGGTCTATTAGTACCTTCATCAGGAGGAGACTTTTGATAGTACAAGGCTCTTTAATTTACCAGATGAAGAATACAACATTCCAAGGGCTGGAAGGTGAAACTAGACAAACTCAGAATAGAAATAAGATGCATTTTTTTGTTTATGGTAAGTGTAATTAACCATTAGAACAGCTTACCTTGGGGTGTGATGGATTCTCCATCACTTAAAGACTTTGCATCAAGATTGGCTGTCTTCTTTTAAAAGATAGGCTCAAGATGAACCAGAAATTATGAGCTTCATGCAGGATACACTTGGTGAAATTCTACATTGTGTATTATACAGGAGATCAGACTAGATGGGCTAATGGTCCCTTCTGGCCTTAAAGCCTATTAAGTATATTTCATAGTAGCATCCAAAGGCACCAGTCACTACTGGGGCTTCTTGGCATACAGATGAAGAGACAGTCCCTAATCCAGAGCGTAGACAGAAGCTTGTTGGACTAGGGACAGTAATATAGCATGCAAGTAACTGAGCATGGTGAGGACTTGCAAAGTTTCGTTAGTTAGAGGTTTTGTTGTTTTGATTGGGGGTAGGTAGATGAGGGGAAAC
>NW_027059798.1:0-1792 GCF_011386835.1 Chrysemys picta bellii | reverse complement strand
CATTGCAGCAAAACCATCCACTATAGCCTGCACATTTCCCAGAGTCACTAACTTTCGTAGCAGCACCTGAGTGATTGCTTTGGCTACTTGCATCACAGCAGCCCCCACCGTAGATTTGCCCACTCCAAATTGATTCCCGACTGACCGGTAGCTGTCTGGCGTTGCAGGCTTCCACAGGGCTATCGCCACGCGCTTCTCAACTGTGAGGGCTGCTCTCATCTTGGTATTCTGGCGTTTCAGGGCAGGGGACAGCAAGTCACAAAGTTCCATGAAAGTGCCCTTACGCATGCGAAAGTTCCGCAGCCACTGGGAATCGTCCCAGACCTGCAACACTATGCGGTCCCACCAGTCTGTGCTTGTTTCCCTTGCCCAGAATCGGCGTTCCATGGATAGAATCTGCACCATTAACAACATGATCTCCAAAGCACCGAGGCCTGTGTTTCACAGAATTCTGTATCCGTGTCCGTGTCCATGTCCATGTAAATGTCCTCATCATGCTTGTCGCTGCGTTGCCGCCGCCGCTGCCTCCTCGCCTCGTTTTTCTGGTCCTGGCTGAGCATAAACTCCACGAGAACGCGCGAGGTGTTTACAATGTTCATGAGTGCTGTCTTGACCTCAGCGGGCTCCATGCTTGCCGTGGTATGGAGTCTGCAGTGTTCACTCACCCAGGAAAAAAGGCGCGAAAATGGTTGTCTGCCGTCCGTTGCTTTCATGCAGGGAGGGAGGAGATAGGGAGGAGGTGAGGCTGTACCCAGAACCACCTGCGACAATGTTTTTTGTCCCATCAGGCACTGGGATCTTAACCCACAATCCCAATGGGCGCGGGAGACAGCGGGAACTATGGGATAGCTATGGGATAGCTACCTACAGTGCAACGGTGCAGAAATCGACGTTAGCCCCGGTACTTGGACGCACACCACCGAATTAATTTGCTTAGTGTGGCCGCATACATTTCGACTTTATACAACCTGTTTTTCAAATCCGAATTATATAAATTCGGATTAATCCCGTAGTGTAGACAATAAACCTATTGCTTCCGAACCATTAAGAGTGCATCCAAATGCATTACGCAGCAAGCGTCCTTGAGAAATGGATCTCTAGCACAGATGAGGAATGAAAGTCTCTTTTGTCACCTTTCTCACCAGCCGACCACTTCGAAACCACTAACTGTGAAGCCTATGGCTTTCGTCTTTCCCATGAACCGATTACTTCCAAACCATAATTGGGCCCTAGCAGAGCTCAGAAATGAAATTCTAATATTTCCTCTTGAACATGAACCGTTCTCTTCCAAATCAGTAGCACAAAATGACTCCTTGTGACATTTGTCAGTAGCACAGCTCAGGAATGAATTAATAATTTTTCGTCTTTCGCATAAACCGATGTCTTCCAAAAAATGCCATTTGCAGTATGATGCTTTGAAACATTGATCTCTAGCATAAATCAGGATTGAGATTTGTTGGCCTTTCTCACGAACCGAGCTCGCTAAACCATTAAAAGTCCATCCTCCTGTCTTCCAGGCGCGGTTTCCTTGAGACATTTGTCCCTAGCACGGATCACTAATCAGCTGAGTTGTTTGTATTTCTCCCCTACACGTCTCTTTGTAAATACTAGCAGTGCATTCTAATGACATTTAGATGAAGATTCCAAGAGAAATTTGTCATAGCACAACTCTGGACGGAATTTATCTTGTTTTGTATTTCCAATAACAGGTCTCTTCCTAAACACTAGATGATCCCCCTGGAGAGGTCTACCCCTCCCACTCATCCCTCATGAAGTCTAGGGGTCCCATCGC
>NW_027059797.1:0-1793 GCF_011386835.1 Chrysemys picta bellii | reverse complement strand
TACACCCAAGGCTTTGATCAGTGTCTGGAGAATAAGGACACAAATAAATCACCTGCGGGAGCAGAACCTTTTCTGTTGAATGGACATTTCATGTAGAGCAACAAGGATGATGCAACGGCCTGTAGCTGTCGCCTAACAACATTTCCTTACAGAGTTAGTGCTGTAGTTTGTGTCTTTGAAAAAACATGAGATAATCACTTCTGCTCTTCTGGGGCTGTTTGACAGCGAGAGATTCCATTTGTTTGTCTTTAATATTCTCTTCTACCATATCTGTGCTTGCTTCATCCCAAACACTTACGGTCACATTCACTGGTGTATTTCATATTGTCAGAGAGTCACAGAGTTTAAGGACAAAAGGGATCTTTAAATTATTTTGTCTGACCTCCCCTGTCTCACAATGTCTTGGGTGTCATCAGACATGCCCACAGAGCACTTTAGCTTTGCATCAAACTGAACATAAAAGAGAAATGTACTTGGTGGTCCCTGTACCAGGCCACTGAAATGGAGGCACCTCTGGGATGCAGAATGTATAATATCACGCAACACTGTTCAACAGATGATTAAGGCAGGAAGGAAAGACCACCTTATGCAAAATAGAAACGCTGTGTGTGTGCGCACGTGTGCGTGCGTGTGTGAGACTTGTAGCCCATGAAGTGAGTATATAGCCATGCAGTAATGATAGTTATATTTTAAGGAAAGGATACAAGGGTGAGGAACTGATAGGAGAGACACAAGAGACCTACAGGCCTATACTTATAAAAGTAGTTTAGAAAGACATGGTTGGTGAGGTAATATCTTTTACTGTTGGTGAGAGAAACAGAAGTTGGTCCAGGAAAAGATCTGTGTCTCTAGTAACCTGGGATCCAGATGGCTACATCAGCACTGCATACAAGAATAGCTTAAGCAGTTAGGGTAAGTAGAAGGCTTTCTAGCCTGAACAGGAGCAGCTGCTCAATAAGTTGGCATAAGGAAGTAAAGTAACAGTGACCTTAAGTCAAAAAACATCACGAGGCTCTGGTTATTGTTTTGTCTTAATCATGATTGTTGCAAACAGCAGATAGGTAATCATAAGGTGCTAGTTTTTTCCAGGTTGGGATATGTTTAGTAAGGGACATCAGCAGATGTCTGACTACAAGAATGCCATGGTAATTAATTAAGGTATAAGCTAAAAGCTTGAGGTTAAAGGATTAATAGCCTGTGGGAGAAGGCCAGCACGATATTACTATGGTGATGAACTACAAATAAGGAAAAGTGGTGGGAACCCCTGCTAATTATCCATTAGGCATAGTCAGGGCTGGTGCTACCATTAAGGTGAACTAGGCAGTTGCCTAGGGCGCCAAGATATGGGGTCTCCAAAAAGCAGTGCCCCCAATTTTTTTTACAGCGTTCCTCCCCGAGCGCACGGTCCACTTCTCCCGCCTCCCAGGCTTGCAGTGCCAATCAGCTATTTGGCGCCACAAGCCTGGGAGAAGAATTAGAGCAGGGGCGGAGTGCTCGGGGAGGAGGTGGAGCAGAGGTGAGCTGGGGTGGGGAGGTGGTGCACGGCTCCCCGCAGGGGGGAGCTTCCGTGGGGGGGGCGCCTCAGGGCAGAGGGGGGGGAGCTGTCATGGGGAGGTGCTTCAGGGAAGGGGGGGGCAGGGAGCTGCCACAGGGCTGGGGGGGCGTGCCCAAGGTGGAAGTTTCGCCTAGGGCGCGAAACTTCCTTGCACCGGCCCTGGTCATAGTAGCACCAGTATAGCACATTATACAATTGTATTCTGGGCTATGGGCTATAGAGATTTAAGTGTGATGAC
>NW_027059796.1:0-1798 GCF_011386835.1 Chrysemys picta bellii | reverse complement strand
CCTGGACCCAAGCGCAGGTGATGCTCCGGCCCAGGAGCAGGGAGACCAGGACCCTCCCTTGGATCCTTTACCTCCGGAGGCATCTTCCTCTTCCTCTCCGGATGAGGCAGTGGCAGGCACGTCGTGCACAGGTCCACCCCCGATAGATCTTCGGGCTCACCAGGACCTCCTACGTAGGGTGGCCCGTAACATGGACCTGCAGGCGGAGGAGATAGTGGAGGTGCAGGACCCCATCGTAAATATCCTCGCGGCGGATGCCCCATCGAGAGTGGCGTTACCCCTGATCCGCACGATCCAGGCGAACGCAAATACGATATGGCAAACTCCTGCCTCTATCCCACCCACAGCGAGAGGGGTGGAAAGAAAGTACTTCGTCCCTTCCAAAGACTACGAGTACTTGTATACCCACCCCCAGCCGTGTTCACTGGTGGTGGCATCAGTGAATGCAAGGGAGCGCCACGGTCAACAGGCCGCAGCGCCCAAATCAAAGGAGGCTAAGCGCCTCGATTTGTTTGGCCGTAAAGTTTATTCAGCCGGAGGGCTGCAACTTAGAGCGGCTAACCAGCAGGCGCTCCTGAGCCGCTACAACTTTAACTCCTGGAACTCTATGGGGAAGTTCAAGGAATTGGTTCCCCAAGAGTCCAGGGAGGAGTTTGGGGCCTTGGTAGAGGAGGGTAAGAAGGTGGCTCGGACCTCCTTACAGGCCTCCTTGGACATAGCGGACTCTGCTGCGAGAACCCTGGCCTCAGGTATCGCTATGCGGAGGATCTCCTGGCTCCAGGTTTCGGGTTTGCCTCAGGAACTGCAGCAAACCCTGCAGGACTTGCCCTTCGAAGGACAGGGATTGTTCTCGGAGAAGACGGACTCTCGCCTGCAGAGCCTCAAGGACTCCAGGACAATCATGCGTTCCCTGGGGATGCATGTTGCGGGCCCTCAGCGCAGGCCATTTAGGCCTCAGCCTCAGCGCTTCTACCCCCCCCCCACCTCGTCAGAGACAGGACTCGGCCCGGAGGCGAGGGCGAGGTGGTAGAAGAAGGTGGACCGGCCCTCAACCCGGTCAGAACCAGGGGCCACCTAGACCACCTTCAGGCCCCAGGCAGAACTTTTGAAGGTGCGGTCGAGGACAGCGCCCCAGTCATCCCCCAGGATCCAGCCCCCTCCTTTCGGGATCGCCTTTCCCATTTCCACCGTGCTTGGTCCCTTATAACTTCGGACCGTTGGGTCCTTCGCACGGTGGAGAGGGGATACGCTATCCAGTTTTCTTCAATCCCCCCCTCCTCCCCCCCTTCCCCGTCCCTCTTCAGGGACCCTTCTCACGAGCAACTTCTTATACAGGAGGTTTCTACGCTCCTTGCTATGGGGGCCATAGAGGAGGTTCCAGTAGAGTTAAGGGGCAGGGGATTTTATTCCCGTTACTTCCTCATTCCCAAGTCCAAAGGAGGTCTGCGACCCATCTTGGACTTGTGCGGACTCAACAAATTCGTAGTAAAGTTGAAGTTCCGCATGGTCTCTTTGGGGGCCATTATCCCTTCCCTCGATCCTGGAGACTGGTTCGCCGCCCTCGACATGAAAGACGCATACTTTCATATCGCAATTTACCCACCTCACAGACGCTTCCTGCGATTCGTGGTAAGCAAGGTGCACTACCAATTTGCAGTCCTTCCCTTCGGCCTATCCTCGGCCCCAAGAGTGTTCACGAAATGTATGGCTGTCGTGGCAGCGTACCTTCGTCGGCAAGGGATACAGGTGTTCCCGTACCTAGACGACTGGCTGGTACGCGGTCGCACCAGAGAGCAAG
>NW_027059795.1:0-1798 GCF_011386835.1 Chrysemys picta bellii | reverse complement strand
GTCATAATTCAAAATGATCTGGACAAATTGGAGAAATGGTCTGAGGTAAACAGGATGAAGTTTAAGAAAGACAAATGCAAAGTGCTCCACTTAGGAAGGAACAATCAGTTTCACACATACAGAATGGAAAGAGACTGTCTAGGAAGGAGTACGGCAGAAAGGGATCTAGGCGTTATAGTGGACCACAAGCTAAATATGAGTCAACAGTGTGATGCTGTTGCGAAAAAAGCAAACATGATTCTGGGATGCATTAACAGGTGTGTTGTGAGCAAGACATGAGAAGTCATTCTTCCGCTCTACTCTGCGCTGGTTAGGTCTCAACTGGAGTATTGTGTCCAGTTCTGGACACCACATTTCAAGGAAGATGTGGAGAAATTGGAGAGGGTCCAGAGAAGAGCAACAAGAATGATTAAAGGTCTTGAGAACATGACCTATGAAGGAAGGCTGAAAGAATTGGATTTGTTTAGTTTGGAAAAGAGAAGACTGAGAGAGGACATGATAGCAGTTTTCAGGTATCTAAAAGGGTGTCATAAGGAGGAGAGAGAAAACTTGTTCAGTAAAGACTGGAATAAACTGCCTAGGGAGGTTGTGGAATCTCCATCTCTGGAGATATTTAAGAGTAGGTTAGATAAATATCTATCCGGGATGGTCTAGACAGTATTTGGTCCTGCCATGAGGGCAGGGGACTGGATTCAATGACCTCTCGAGGTCCCTTCCAGTCCTAGAATCTATGAATCTATGAAGGAGGCACCAGCCTGTCATGTGTGATCTAAGGAGCAGGAAAAGAATCTGGGAATTACCTTTTGTAAAATCTCATCTTCTTTCAAAAACCTGTGGAAATAGCTGATTCAAGAAGTTGTTGACAGATGGATAGTACGCATCTATCACCTCCTGGGTTCACCAGCCATTGTCAACCAAGCAAGTTGGCAGACTGAAGGCAGGGCAAGAATGCTGAACCAGAACGGTCTTTGCTCTTGTCACACATGACATCACAATAAAGTTATGCATACACACACACACACATAGACATACAGAGAGAGGCTGGTACCATTAGCAACACTGAGAGACTCAGCCAAAATCTCTAGGAATTTTGATTTCTGGGAGGGGATGCACAAAGGACTGATACTTTGCATGTACAGAATATATCACATTGTACCTGTGGAGTTACAGAGTAGTTTACAAGCTTGAATTCAAGAAGCCTGATAGTTGCTCCGAGCAGGACCAGGTCATGGTGGGGCTGTACTGAGGGGTCTGCGAGCTGCAGCGGGACGCGCTGGACTGGGTTTCGCTCTGGTGGAGCAGGTGAGAGGGTCTGGGGGCCAGTGCATTGGGGGAGGGGCTGTCACCCCAGTGGCTGAAGCCCGGAGCACTGACCCCCTCACCCCTCTTGTGGCTGAAGTCCAGAGCCCCAACCTCCCTCCCTGCCCTCCTGTGGATGAGTCGCAGAGCCCAGACCCCCCACTCCCCTCCACCTCCCCAGCGGCTGAAGCTTGGAGCTCTGATCCCCCCACCATGGCAGCCAAAGACCAGGTTTCTTCCCTTCATCTCTCTTGCTGGCTTGAGCCTGGACCACAAGCCCAGAGTCCTCCCTCCCCGCTCCCCCCTGGGTGCTATAGCCCGGATCCTGGAGTCTCTACCCAGTTGTGGGAGACCAGAGCCCCAAACCCAGAGCTCCCCCTCCGTCGATCAAGCCTGGAGCCCTGAGCCCATCCCCACCCCCGGAAGTTTTTTCGGAAGATGGTAAACACCTATGTAGGGCCCTATGAAATCTCTTTTATTATTGGGGAGTTTCCAATTT
>NW_027059794.1:0-1799 GCF_011386835.1 Chrysemys picta bellii | reverse complement strand
TTTAGAACCGGAAGTACAAAATCAGACGGAAAAAAACAAAAAAAGCAAATACACTACAGTGCTGTGTTAAACATAAACTCCTAAAAAATACAAGGAAAGCAGCATTTTTCTTCTTCATAGTAAACTTTCAAAGCTGTATTAAGTCAATGTTCAGCTGTAAACTTTTGAAAGAACAACCATAACATTTTGTTCAGAGTTACGAATATTTCAGAGTTACGAACAACATCCCTTCCAGAGGTGTCCGTAACTCTAAGGTTCTTCTGTACCTTCTCTCTTTTTAATGTCATGAATAAAACTGATGCGAATTATTCACAACAATCCATCCATCACATTTGGCACCTTGGCTTATGTATTTTTGAGCAGAGTAATTTCTCCCAATTCATTCATTATTCAAATGATCACATATTATTTTCTGAAGTATCCAATACTCCCTATTTGAGCTGTTTTAGTTAGTGTGATTGGTAAAATCAGAGACATGGTATTATTTCAGTTCTCCAGTTGAGGGCCAGATCCAAATCCTACTGGAATCAGTGGAAATCTTTCCATTTTCTTCAACGGCAATGAGACCAGGTCATTATGGAGCGAATACTCATCACTGAGGTTCTGAATTCCCTTTCTGTAAATATACATGCAAGTAAAACTGGACTCCATGAATGCATACTGGAAGTGTATGCAAGACATGATGTGAACATGACAGAAGTGGATTCATTTAAAAATTTGAGCAAATATTCACAGAAACCATTCTCCCCCAGTATTCATTCAGCTCCAGTCAAGAACTTTGGCTGACAATGTTAATTTATTTCTAGCACTTGACAGGAAGATCTGTCTTTCCTTAAAATATCTTTTCCAATTATTTTACAAATGATTATTTTTATTTTGGTAACCAAGTGTTCCTTCAACCAAACTGTAGACTTCTATTCGAAGAAAAATGGTTACTCTTGAAATGAGCAGAAAATGTTTGCAACTGTACGGATCCTTGGAAAAAAATGTGGACAAGGTACATTTGATATTGCAATACATCTTTAATTAGACTGACATATGTGAGAACTCACAAGATAATAACAAGGGGATTTTTTCCCCTTTATGAATGCAGACATGAAACTGTATGGGCAGAGCATTTAGTAGCACATTCTGCTAAAGAAAATGCCTTACAGTGCTGACAGATTGTCAGTACTAAAGTTTTGCTACATTTGAGTGAATTCTGTAGTGGGTTTATTAAAGTGATTTAGTGCAGTGCAGGCAAGTGCAGCATGTGTTCCACCCATTTTGATTAAAAACAAGGCAGAGCATTGGAAAGAAGCCAGAAAGAACAATGTTAAAGTAATCCATTCATATCTTTTTATAAGGCTTCCACAAATAGATGCCTGTTTGGTGAGTGATAGAACACACTGAGAACAACAACAAAAAATCAATAAGCAAAATGCACAGAAAAAGAAATCCTGACTGGATTCAAGTCACAAAATAGGTGTATGGGAATAACTTCAGATGAACAGTTTCCTGAGGGACCAGATAACATTGTATTAGGTCAGTTGAGCAGAGACAGAGCTGTATGCCCATGTAAGGGTCTATCAGGGTGGGCAGTGGCAACAATCAACTTCAGTGCCAAAGCAACTCTACTTACATTAGCAAAAGATTGAAATTTAATGGTATTAAAAAGAGTCTTCACCCATACTAGCAAATAACATTGAAAACTAAACCCTGTTATTGGGAACCTGATTTTATTTCTGTTATTTGGATGATTTATTCGTAGCTAGTGGTCCAGGGGCATCAGATAGGTTAGTTAGCTAACAGGATGTCTG
>NW_027059793.1:0-1800 GCF_011386835.1 Chrysemys picta bellii | reverse complement strand
CCACAGAGGGCTGGTCACCTTCTCCCCATATTGTGCTGCCCAGTGCAGCAGTCTGGGAGCTGACCTTGTTCGTGAAGACAGAGGCAAAAAAAGCATTGAGTACATTAGCTTTTTCCACATCCTCGGTCACTAGGTTGCCTCCCTCATTCAGTAAGGGGCCCACACTTTCCTTGACTTTCTTCTTGTTGCTAACATACCTGAAGAAACCCTTCTTGTTACTCTTAAGATCTCTTGCTAGCTGCAACTCCAAGTGTGATTTGGCCTTCCTGATTTCACTCCTGCATGCCTGAGCAATATTTTTATACTCCTCCCTGATCATTTGTCCAATCTTCCACTTCTTGTAAGCTTCTTTTTTGCGTTTAAGATCAGCAAGGATTTCACTGTTTAGCCAAGCTGGTCGCCTGCCATATTTACTATTCTTTCTACACATCGGGATGGTTTGTTCCTGCAACCGCAATAAGGATTCTTTAAAATACAGCCAGCTCTCCTGGACCCCTTTGCCCTTCATGTTATTCTCCCAGGGGATCCTGCCCATCTGTTCCCTGAGGGAGTCAAAGTCTGCTTTTCTGAAGTCCAAGGTCCGTATTCTGCTGCTCTCCTTTCTTCCTTGTGTCAGGATCCTGAACTCGACCATCTCATGGTCACTGCCTCTCAGGTTCCCATCCACTTTTGCTTCCCCTACTAATTCTTCCCTGTTTGTGAGCAGCAGGTCGAGAAAAGCTCTGCCCCTAGTTGGTTCCTCCAGCACTTGCACCAGGAAATTGTGCCCTACACTTTCCAAAAACTTCCTGGATTGTCTGTGCACCGCTGTATTGCTCTCCTAGCAGATATCAGGGTGATTAAAGTCTCCCATGAGAACCAGGGCCTGCGATCTAGCAACTTCTGCTAGTTGCCAGAAGAAAGCCTCGTCCACCTCATCCCCCTGGTCTGGTGGTCTATACCAGACTCCAACCGTGACATCCCCCTTGTTGCTCACACTTCTCAACTTTATCCAGAGACTCTCAGGTTTTTCTACAGTTTCATACCGGACCTCTGAGCACTCATACTCCTCTCTTACATACAATGCAACTCCCCCACCTTTTCTGCCCTGCCTGTCCTTCCTGAACAGTTTATATCCATCCATGACAGTACTCCAGTCATGTGAGTTATCCCACCAAGTGTCTGTTATTGCTTCAGCAAGTCTCCTTCTCGAGGTCTCTCTTTGAGGACTGAGAGAGTATTAGTGTTCACATGTGTGAGTGCGAGCAGGAGCCTCTTTGGAGTTTTCTCCTTTCCTTTGACGGATTTTACTAGAAAACAGACGTCCCTATTTAGAAGGTAAGAGCCTCCAAGAGGTTTTGGAACCTGCTCAGTCTCATCCATCTGGTGCCAGCTGAATTCTAGGCATGGAAAACACTAGGTTAAGGTGGCAGAATTTTATTCCCTCTGTGGGATTTTGTCCCGTAGAATCACAGGGGACATTAGTGTTTGTCATTTTCGTTTTACCTTTTCCTCCATCCCTCCTTCCTTTCTCTTCATCTCTTACTTCTTTTGTCCTTTCTCCTGTTCACCTGCCACCACCAGGAGGGATGTGTGTGTGTGTTGCTGGGGGTGCTCTTCACCTCCCCTTGTGGGAAGTTGATCCAAAACTGTGGGGTTGAAATAGTGCTTGAACTCCAATGACACTAGATGCTGCCATCCTGTGGCTTAGCATTAGTGTCTGGGACAACTTGGGGCAAGATCTCAACCTCCCCGCAACCCACTTCACTGCTGGCAGAATCCCTCCTGCCCCCCCTGCTAGAGCCGCCTCCCTGCCCAACC
>NW_027059792.1:0-1802 GCF_011386835.1 Chrysemys picta bellii | reverse complement strand
ACCAATTGAATGTGACGTGTGTCAGGGAAAATAGCGAAGAGGCTGCTATCTGCTTGAGAGTGCAGTGACCTGAAAAACAACAGGTCTGCAAGCTACAACAGCACAGGGGAAGTGTGGGGGGGGGGGGGCTTTCATGCTGCGGGCAGCACCCACCGGCTTAGAAAGTGGCTCCTCACCTAGGTAACCCACTGCTCCGTTCCCTCCCCAAACACACACACATGCGCACGCATGGGGACACGTGAGGGGAAGGCCCACACGTGCCGGCACACACTTACACAAGAGCGCATTGGGAGACACATGCGCACACCCATAAATAATAGACGTGACCACACACGGGCTCATGCATGCCCGGCAACATGCATCTCACAGTGACTCCGCGGATGCTGTCCGAGCCACGTTTCCAGAGAGAGAGCGAGAGAGACGTGCAGACAGACAGATCCACACTCCTGCCGCACGGGCAGCGTGCGGAGACAGACGTACAGCTGCGTGCACACAGGTGCATTCGCTCACACAAACACACGGGTCTCATTCAATGTCAAGGTATTTTCTTGGGACAAGCTGCCCTCTGATCAACTTGATTGAAAGGGTTAAAAGTCACGGGTCTGGCTCTTGATTTACAACAGGGTGGGTGACCAGAAAATACAGCCCCATTTTTTTTAAGACAAAGTTTCCTGACCAATTCTGTTTGCAACTCTCCAGCGTATTAGACCTGCATAGAGTTTAAAACATTTCCATTTGCTTGTCACTGTTTTACCCTCCTCTCTGCCCTTGGACAATGAGAATAAATGGGACAGTTTCACTTTGGAGTGCCTAGTCACGTTACTCTTATTGTGAGTATTTACTATTTGTATCCTGGCAACGCCTAGCAACCCTCGTCCAGAATCAGGACCCCATGATGCTAGGGGCTGTACAGCCAGCTAAGAAGGAAGACAGCCCCTGCCCCAGGCTCAGTGCTAGTCAGGAAGCAACAGGTGGACAAGACAAACAAGTGGGGTGGAGAGGATGGGGTAACAAAATGAGCGGAGTTTAACAAACAATTGAAATGTTCAGGGTCTCATGCACACGTACTAATGCTGCAGTGTCAGGGTTGCGAACACTGCAGGGCGTATCTTTAAAAACACATCAGTGCTGGATCGACCGGGGAAAATATCAGGGAAATATTTCGATTGATCTGAGACACTGTAAAAAGTCGGGTTATTTTAACAAACACCTAAACTTTGGGACAAAACTGACCTGCTGAAATCCCTTTAAATACATTCCTCAGACACCCAGTCCCAATTTCTGCTCACCAGGCTATCCTTCCTGCCCAGAGATGGTCAGAATGGGACGGGGCGGCAACTGGGGAGGAGATTTATATTTTTTTTAAAAATGTGTTAGGTTCATAGATTCCAAGGCGGGAAGGGACCATTGTGATAATCTAGTCTGACCCCCTGTGTAACACGTCCCCCAATAATTCCTGTTTGAACGAGAGCAGATCTTTCAGAAAAATATCCAATCTTGATTTTAAAATTGCCAGCGATGGAGAATTGGGTTGGGATTTGCTGTTGCAAGATGATTGGCAGTTTGGATCTGGATCTAATTTTATCCAAAGCGGGATTATTTTTGGCCAGGGAGGGGGGGAATGAATGGGGAAGGGGAGTGAGGATTTCAGATAAACTGTTCCATTTTGGGCCTGTCCCATATTTTAATACAAATGCAATTGTCCCAGCGAGAATGATCCTGGGCAAAGCAATATTCCTTTGGAACCATGAGGCACTAACTTGCATTGGACATGTGTCAAAAGGGGACACCATCAACTTGAA
>NW_027059791.1:0-1806 GCF_011386835.1 Chrysemys picta bellii | reverse complement strand
AAAAGTGATATTTGTATGTTGGTTAATATTTTCCACAGCCTCTCAACTAGCGACTTGGGTTGCCAACCAGGTAATATTTTAAAACCAGACACTACAGCAGGACCTCTCCTGCCCTGCTTCTTCTCCCCAAGGTCCCACCCCTACCACACCTAGTCTCCCCAAGGCCCTGCCTCTTCCCCCAAGGCTCTGCCCACATCCACTCCTCTTCCCACCCTCCCTGCCCTGGGTCAGGAGGGATTTGCCTGTGGAGCTGGGGCTGGGAGCTGCAGCCGCCCAATGCGGGTAGGGGGCAGCCCTGGCTGAGTAGGGGCTGGTGAAGGTAATGACCCAGTGCCTTCCCACCCACTGTAGCTCCACTTTGGGTGTCCAGTCAGTAGATCTGACCAGACACTGTCAGGTCCCCTTTTTGCCTGGCCACCTTAACAGCACCCAATGTGCAATGAGTGCTGAGAATGCATCAGGGACAACTTCTGCTTTCTGATGGTGGGGGAAGTAACCAGGGGGTAGGTGAGTTAGATTCAGTTCTGACCAGCAGGGAGGAATTCGTTGGTCTAGATCAGGGGTAGGCAACCTATGGCACGCATGCCGAAGGTGGCACGCGAGTTGATTTTCAGTGGCACTCACACTGCCCGGGTCCTGGCCACCGGTCTGGGGGGCTCTGCATTTTAATTTAATTTTAAATGAAGCTTCTTAAACATTTTAAAAACCTTATTCACTTTACATACAACAATAGTTTAGTTATATATTATAGACTTATAGAAAGAGATCTTCTAAAAACATTAAAATGTATTACTGGCACACGAAACCTTAAATTAAAGTGAATAAATGAAGACTCGGCACACCACTTCTGAAAGGTTGCCGACCCCTGGTCTAGCTGAAATTACTAAAAGGTGGGTGCACAACTAAAGACTGCACTCAGAGTAGTTATCTATGGTCTGGTGTCAAACTGGGAGGGGAATGGTGTGGGGGGGAGAGAAGCCCCCGGTGGCTTCCTCCACTCTTAGGGGGAACAGCCCACCCAGAGCTTGCAGGGCAGCCTGGCTTCTCGGAGGGGGCTGCTACTGGAGTGAAGAAACTGGGCTCTCAGCTCCCCACACTACCCCTCTTAGGTCAGTGGAAGCGCTCCTGGTGAGGACACACCCTAGCAACCCAAGCAGGATAGGGTGAACATCGGCTACAACAGTCATTACTGTGGTGGCTGTAAGTCAACCTAATACAGGTCAACTTAGGTTTTGAGTGTAGACGTACCCTTACAAGCAAAAGGATTTCTCTCACCCAAAATCTTTCAGCAGTCCATACTCACTGGAAAGCCTCCCTTCCAGCTAGGACCACTCCCCCCAGCTCAATGATGCTCCTATTGTCTTTCAAGTGATCTTGCTGCCCTGAGTAGAGATGGGGGAGGAGAGATGTCCAGAAGCCTTTTTTTCCCCCTTCTTATACTCTGACCCTTTATACTGGAAAGGTCGTTGCTGGGTCATGGAGTCAGGCAACTCCATGGTGTAGGTAAGATCCAAAGGGTCCTACAGATGAACTGTAAATGTCTTTGTTTACCCCTTTCTTCCTATTGGTAGACAGCCAAATAAGAGTTTCCTAACACCCACGGCCAGTCTTTTGTCGTCTCTGAGGAGCTAGTCTGTGGGTGTTCCATATGTCAATAAGAAATAGGGTTAAGATATGCCTGGGACTTATCAGACAGAGCCTCTTTATTTAGCCTAATGTCTCTGTCCGAGTGACTTTCCCATAACAGCAAATGTTGGGGGGGTTGCAGAGCACAGTGTAGCTCAGAAACAGCCCTGATTGGTCATC
>NW_027059790.1:0-1806 GCF_011386835.1 Chrysemys picta bellii | reverse complement strand
TTTATTACAGATTTTTCTTCCTGTGATTCCACTACCCATCGGTAAAATGAATTTCCTTTGTCCTGTCCATTTAGTTTGTAAACTGTTTAGGTTAGGGACTGTCTGTTATTCTTCACTGTGTTTGTAAAATGTATAGCATAATGGAGCCCTTAAACCTCTAGGGATTACTATAGTCCAATTAAGAAGAAATTAGGCTTGGAAGGATTAGATTTTTATCAGCAAATGTCGGTAACCATCAATTTCACCATACAAACACAAACTGACAAAAAATATTTCCCATTGATGCTAATCAAAATTTACAGATAGGCAAAGTCAGACAAATATTGCTCAAGAATTTAGAGTTTGATTTAAGGATAGTTACTTTGTATATTTTGACATTGATGTTGACAATTTGTGTTTTAACAGTTATAAAGCTATAATTTTTTTGAATCTTAACATCTTCTGTCATTAAATAATTATTGTCTGAGACCCCCCCCCCAATTTCCCACAAGGTGAGAAAGTCAATAAAAATTTTTTAAATGCTTAAAACCCATAATTTTGCTCAACTTTGAACATTTAAAAGAATAAAAATTGAAATTTTTTAAAATTTTTAACGTTGATATCCGTTGAAGCTGATTTTTCAGTGGCACACACTGCCCGGGTCCTAGCCACCGATCTGGGGGGCTCTGCATTTTAATTTAATTTTAAATGAAGCTTCTTAAACATTTTAAAAACCTTATTTACTTTACATACAACAATAGTTTAGTTATATATTATAGACTTCTAGAAAGAGACCTTCTAAAAATGTTAAAATGTATTACTGGCACCTGAAACCTTAAATTAGAGTGAATAAATGAAGACCCGGCACAACAATTCTGAAAGGTTGCCAACCCCTGGTCTAGAGTGTGAAACCAGAGGGAGCAGGGAAGATTCCTGTGGAAAGTCCTGAGCCAGGGGCTGCAGGAGGCTGAGGACTTCCAGGGGAAACAGCCAGGAGGCCAGGCAGAGCTTTGGAGCGAAGCCCGGGGCTGGAGCGCGGACCAGTAGGTTTTTGCCCGGAGCTGGAGCGGAGCCGGAGTGGAGCAATTCAAAAATTTGATTGCTCCAAATCCCTAGGGCCAGGGCTGTATGGCAGACCAGAGAAGGATGCAAGGGACAGAGCCAAGCAGAAGGTGAGACTAGTAAGTAATCCAGGGGAATCAGTCTGGGGGGCCAAATGCTTTCTACTGGAGAAGGAGAAAGCCCTGTAAGGGGCTATCTTTGCGTCTGAGAACAGGGACCAGAGGTGGGATGAAGAGAAGTCCACAAAAGGTGGAAGAACATTTTTGTTTGTTGGGGCTTTTAGTTGGACTCTTGCTATCTCAGAAAGGGTTAGGTTTGTTTTTGACTTGCCTGGAGGACCAAGCCACATCTCCAGCACTGACCTGTGTATGGAGAGCTGAGGAGACTTACCTCGGGGGGAGAAAATCTGAGGCAGAGAGTGTCAATAATGCCGTGTTTGGCCAGCAAGGGGTGCTACAGGCAGGCTTGCCCTACGACAATGCCTTTAAGTTAAAGTTCTATTGACTTTTAATCACTTCCTCTCATTTAGCCAATTTTTCCCAATTTGGCTAGTAATCTAATACAGGCAAAAAATGATTTCACATTTCAATTCTTGTATGTTGGTCAGCCTCACTTCTATATGATACTTGTTTTTTACAACCAAAGTGATGAAATACTGGCTGCACTCACAAAAATTCTAACTTGGCATCTCTCTTGTTGGGACACTTTCCTACCACTCAACTAGTGGGATTTGGGGAGCTATCCTTGAAACAACTCTTGCATTGA
>NW_027059789.1:0-1807 GCF_011386835.1 Chrysemys picta bellii | reverse complement strand
AAATCACTTAGAAAAGTTAGATGCCTGCAAGTCACCAGGGCCTGATGAAATGCATCCGAGAATCCTCAAGGAGCTAATAGAGGAGGTATCTGAGCCTCTAGCTATTGTCTTTGGAAAATCATGGGAGACAGGAGAGATTCCAGAAGACTGGAAAAGGGCAAATATAGTGCCCATCTATAAAAAGGGAGATAAAAACAGCCCAGGAAACTACAGACCAGTTAGTTTAACTTCTCTGCCAGGGAAGATAATGGAGCAAGTAATCAAGGAAATCATCTGCAAACACTTGGAATGTGATAAGGTGATAGGGAATAGCCAGCATGGATTTTTAAAGAACAAATCATGTCAAACCAATCGGATAGCTTTCTTTGCTAGGATAACGAGTCTTGTGGATAAGGAAGAAGCGGTGGATGTGGTATACCTAGACTTCAGTAAGGCATTTGATAGGGTCTCGCATGTACTTGGTCCTGCTAGTGAAGGCAGGGGGCTGGACTCGATGACCTTTCAAGGTCCCTTCCAGTTCTAGGAGATGGGATATCTCCATTATTATTATTATTATTTTTATATGATATTCTTATCGATAAACTAGGCAAATACAACGTAGATGGGTCTACTATAAGGTGGGTGCATAACTGGCTGGATAACTGTACTCAGAGAGTAGTTATTAATGGTTCCCAATCCTGCTGGAAAGGTATAACAAGTGGGGTTCCGCAGGGGTCTGTTTTGGGACCGGCTCTGTTCAATATCTTTCCTCAACGACTTAGATATTGGCATAGAAAGTACGCTTATTAAATTTGCAGATGATACCAAACTGGGAGGGATTGCAACTGCTTTGGAGGATAGGGTCATAATTCAAAATGTTCTGGACAAATTGGAGAAATGGTCTGAGGTAAACAAGATGAAGTTTAACAAAGACAAATGCAAAGTGCTCCACTTACGAAGTTACAATCAGTTTCACACATACAGAATGGGAAGAGACTGTCTAGGAAGGAGTACGGCAGAAAGGGATCTAGGCATTAGAGTGGACCACAAGCTAAATATGAGTCAACAATGTGATGCTGTTGCAAAAAAAGCAAACATGATTCTGGGAATGCATTAACAGGTGTGTTGTGAGCAAGATATAAGAAGTCATTCTTGCGCTCTACTCTGCGCTGGTTAGGCCTCAACTGGAGTATTGTGTCCAGTTCTGGGCACCACATTTCAAGGAAGATGTGGAGAAATTGGGGAGGGTCCAGAGAAGAGCAACAAGAATGATTAAAGAGAACATTGAGAACATGACCTATGAAGGAAGGCTGAAAGAATTGGGTTTGTTTAGTTTGGAAAAGAGAAGACTGAGAGGGGACATGATAGTAGTTTTCAGGTATCTAAAAGGGTGTCATAAGGAGGAGGGAGAAAACTTGTTCAGTAAACACTGGAATAAACTGCCTAGGGAGGTTGTGGAATCTCCATCTCTGGAGATATTTAAGAGTAGGCTAGATAAATATCTATCCGGGATGTCCTAGACAGTATTTGGTCATGCCATGAGGGCAGGGGACTGGACTCAGTGACCTCTTGAGGTCCCTTCCAGTCCTAGAATCTATGAATCTATGAAGGAGGCAACAACCTGTCATGTGTGATCTAAGGAGCAGGAAAAGAATCTGGGAAATACCTTTTGTAAAATCTCATCTTCTTTCGAAAACCTGTGGAAATAGCTGATTCAAGAAGTTGTTGAGAGATGGCTAGTACGCGTCTATCAGCTCTTGTGTTCACTAGCCGTTGTCAACCAAGCAAGTTGGCAGACTGAAGGCAGGGCAAGAATGCTGAACCAGAA